>NC_061821.1:10522360-10527360 GCF_019202785.1 Penaeus chinensis
ATACGCAGGCGCTTCGGCCTTCTTTTTTCGATTTTCCCCTCTGAAGAATGGGAAGGTTATAGCCTTATTAGGTGCAGGATGTTGGTCTTGTTCTTGCCTTTGAATATTGGCTTGTAAATTCTTGTTAACACTAGTTTGCCGTTGAATTTATTGCAAATTGTTTGAAGTGTGACGTCGTGTTATAGGAACGTCTGTCTGCAATAAGCCTCCGATTATTTGCTGTGTTCAATCATGTAGTGGCTGATAATTCGTTATGTCCGGTTATTTATAGGATTACTGGTCACCATATTTCCGGTCTCGCTGCTCCGCCAACGTGTCAGTCAGGAGACGCTTTGTTTTCTTCGCCCTATGTTTGTTCTCGCGGTTGTTTCCACGGTTGTCACTGGTCCGAATTCCCTGGTTAATGCCAAGGACAGGAAATGTTTTGAGAAGAATTACATAGATTAAACTACTTTTATGTGTAGCAACTTATAGGCGACATCTCTAGGAGTGTGTAACTGCAAACTACTTTCTAGTTCTGTTTTCGAACGAACTAATGATTCTTTATACTGAACCTTGCTAATTTTACCATGTATGTTTCCTGCAGGTACGGTGCCGGCTACGACCTCGCCGCCCGCAGGAAGAACGCCACCAGGGAATCCACAGCGACGCTGAAGGCGTGGCTGAACGAGCACAAGAAGAACCCTTACCCGACCAAGGGCGAGAAGATCATGCTGGCGATCATCACCAAGATGACTCTCACACAGGTAAGTCTAGCCAGAAATGCGGCATTGAAAGAGCGACTATGGCTGCGGCGCACTTAATGGATTTCATCGCTCTAGGCACAGTGGCGGAAATACTTTTTTGATGAATGTGATGACTATGTGGATCATCTCGGTAATGATCCACACACATGTAGCATGTGGCTGTAAAAGGTAATCAGCGCGCGGTAGAGTATCATTATCAAAATGGTCGTCAGTGTCTGCGTTGATGATGTCTTAATGGTGAATGTTGCCGGTTTGTCACTGATAACAATACTAATGGTTCCTTTGCCGAAACATGAAGCCATTTCTTGCAGTTATCACAAGCATTACCGATTTCTCGCCACCATTATGAAATTGTGTTTTATAATCAGTGCCTGTCTTCTTATCCGTCATGTTACATGGTCTGGTCTCTTTGACACAGGTATCCACGTGGTTTGCAAATGCTCGCCGTCGCTTAAAGAAAGAGAACAAGATGACTTGGGAACCCAGGAACAAAACAGACGACGATGACGCCAAGTTGTCTGATGACGAGGACGACGAAAAGGAACCCGGAGACAAGGAAGACGATGATATCAAGAAGGACGACAAGGATGGCGACGCTACGAGTAAGTACCTCGGACGGTTGGCGCAAATCAAGTTCTCTTGTATGGCGTTGGCCGATAGAAGGGCTTTTATTATTTACGGGTCGATGTGGATCAGGAGGGAAAGTGATGTCGAATTGACACTTTGTGGTTCGAGTTCGCTCATTACAAATTGTGGCAAGACATTGAGAAAAAACGTTAACAAGAGCAATGGCGTATGTAATTTCCCCGCGGCAGCGCGTGTTTTAATAAGCCTAGAACTGAGGGACAGCAAGAATAGCACTTCCCGAAGGCGTGAGCCACGACAGCGACCTCGGCGGGAGAGCGAAAGCTGGCGAGGAAGCGAGCAAGTGCCGCCCCCTGACAGGATGCGGCGTCAAACAATTGTACAAGATTGTCGTGGGCTGTTGAGGTGGTGACAGGCTGATCACCTAAGTGTGATCGATGGACACCTACCTGTCCGAACGCCCTGTATTCTGTGTGTCTTCCAGCTCGGCGGTTTTGATGTAGTGGAGCGTTTTTTCCTCCAGCCCGCCTCCTGCTCCTCCATGGGTTTTTGGAGAATTATGGAGTGTCGAGGTGTTATGACTGGAGGGGCTTTATCATGCTAACATGACAGGCTGTAGGTTCTGGAGGCACGGAGGTACACGCGCTCCTCCCAGCGCCAGGGTGTGATTTATTGTCATTTTGTGCGTAGTTACTGTGACTCAAGTATATATTAAACCTCTTCACACTCTTTTATTGCATGCTATCATCCGACAAGTAATGTCGTATATGCGATCAATCAAATGAAAATTTTGACGTAATGTGCGGTAAAAGAGTATTACAGAGCCCTTAATGCCTGGAATTCTTGACTCTTTTATTAAAATCATGATGTTCGAAATATCAGAATTCTTTCCCACTGGCGGAGACGTTAAAATGCGTCATTACGAATTGCACAATGGCATTAATTTATCCGGACGGAATATGTAACGCCATCATAAAATGAGACATTTGAATATAATTAAGAGAAGATTTCCTACAGTTACACAGGTACTATCGAGTATTTAGATTAGTCCGACACCGCGCGAACATCATGTTGGATCACCCCCACAGTGTTAAATTAATGGCGTTCGCACGAGTGGAGATTTAAGCTTGCTAATTGCCAAGCGGGATTTACGTTGGCACTCACACATCATTAGTCCGGGGAAACAACACACTGTTTTTTTTCTTTCTTTTTCTCTTTTTCTCTTTTTTTCCGACGTGTGCATGTACGCATACCGTGAGACAGGCCACAAGGAGAAGTGGTTATATTAGAGTCAGTGAATATCATTAACTGCAACGAACATTTCTCGCAGCTGTGAAACCAGGCGCCGTAAAACCCAAAATCAGATGATGCAAGGTGCGCTAATGAAAATCTTCAAATAAACTGCCCCAAAGAAACTCTTCCCTGGCCACGCAGTTTGATTATGAGCTGTTGTATTCGTCCATCGAGTTATTATTGAGGAACACGAGTATGTGTGAGTATGTGTACTTAGCTATTGTCATGGTTATAGCGGATTCCAACGGCCGCCAAAATGAACGTTGTTCGTGTCATACAGGTGCCTTTAAAAATATTTATATCTTTATACAAAAGCTTACTCTCAAGAATAGATGTTTTGTCGATATTGCCGACACCAAAACTTGCGATATTACTCATACGTGGCCGTGTTAACCTCTGCTTTATCACCACATCATGGCATAACGCTGAACTGGCCTTCGTTACCTTTGCTTAATGTGACACTGCCTCGATATATCGAACTGCAGTTACGCAGCCATGAGTTGAGTGATCATACAGCCTGTGCCGGCTATTGCCATGGGCAAGATCAGCCATGGCACCTCGCCCATCGCAGCGTCTGGGAGGCAGGCGTTAGAAATGCATGATTTAATCTTCATTCATTCATACAGTAAGGTTTAATCAATGTTGATTACACGACAAGGGATTTTACATATTGAGAATTGTACTCTGAAATATTAGTTTGTTAAAATTGAGGAGACTGTGCATGGACGTGCTCCAGGCTAGCAAGGCTGAATAAAACCCCAGAAAATGGCAAAATGAATCACTAGAGGGCGATAGCGAATCTCAACAGCGTGTTACACTCACGCGCATCAGGACGAAATCAGCCTCTTCAAGTGTATCAGGTTCTCTCGCCACGGGAAGGAGGCCGTGTTCCAACCATGCCTCCCCCCTACCCCCGCCTTCCCCCCCACTCCTACCTTCCTCTTCCCCAGCCCCACCTTCATCCCCCCTTTCCCCCTTCTTCTTCCCCCTCTCTCCCACTTTCCTCCACACCACTCCCCCCTTCCTCTCTCCCACTCCCACCTACCTCCCCCCACTCCCTCTTTCACCCCCCTACTCCCACCTTCCTCTCCCCCACTCCCACCAAACTCCCCCCCCCCCCACCCTTACCATCCTCTCCCCACTCTGCCCCCCCACCACTCCCCCCTCCCTTCCCCAGTGCTCCCACCTCCTTCCCTCCTCCCGGCCCTCACCCCCCCCCCCCCCACAAGTGCGAGCGAGCAAAACCTTGGCCAACACGAAGACACCGAGGTTAATTCTGCAGCTGCTCTTTTTGAGGACACACGCCTTTTTCGGCGGTTTAAATGGCGCCTCCACTGATCTTGTTCTGATTTCGAACTCACTTATAATTTGGCGAATTCCTTGAAATGACTGTGTTACGACTCAGCTGACTGCGTGGCTGCTATAAATGTAGAATATTTTTTTCCCTCCTCTAATGTCAAATGCCTAGTAATTCAATCGTTTATTGTATGAGTCGCATTAATGAAAAAAAAGTCATAATAATCTGTCTATATATAAGATATTTATATGTAGACATATGTATACGCATGCATACCCATACACACAAACACATATGCGCGCTTGTATGTGGGTACGAGTGTGAGGATGTGCGTGCGTTCTTGTGGGCGTGTATATATGTGTATATGTATATACGTATGCATACATGTATACATAAAGACACACAAAAAACATATATACAGATATATACACACATATTTAGATATATGTAAACATATATATATACATATATTATATATATAATATATAATATATACACATATAATATATATATATATATATATATATATATATATATATATATATATATGTTTTTTATACACACACATTTATATATTATATATATATATATATATATATATATATATATATATATAAATATGCTTGTATATACACACACACATATATTTATATATATCATATATATATATTATATATATATTATATATATATTATATATATTATATATATTATATATATATTATATATATTTTATATATATATGTGTGTGTATGTGTGTGTATGTGTGTGTATGTGTGTGTGTGTGTGTGTGTGTGTGTGTGTGTGTGTGTGTGTGTGTGTGTGTGTGTGTGTGTGTGTGTGTGTGTGTGTGTGTGTGCGCGCGCATAAACAGAAATACATACATACGTGCACATAAGCCTGTGACCTTCCCCTTCGCCCCAATTCCTCGCGGCATCTGTCGACATGAAAACCCGTTTGCTCTGTTTATACTAATACAGCTTTGCAATATTCGGCCCAACAAGCACACACAGCTAACCCTTACTCTTTACTAATTACGAAAGTCGGCCGTCCATCCCCGGCGCGCTCCTTGTATCACGG
>NC_061821.1:10529860-10534860 GCF_019202785.1 Penaeus chinensis
TTTAACATGCGTATTATCACATTAACACCGTGATGTCCGCTTGTCAAACTGATTACTTGTTGTCGACTTTGGGAGGTATTACTTAACGGCACGTCAGGTAGGTGATAAGCTGAACAGCTAGGCAGCTAGGCCCACTTATAGGCCTATTGGTGGCAACAGTCAGGTGGCACTGGGTTCGATAGACTCGATATAAATAGTTCAGACCCTACAGACGAATTTTTATATCAGTGCCGTCAGTATCAAATGCGGTTAACTTGTGATATGAGATGAACACTGTTCTAATATCACTTTTTCAGATCTGATGCAGAGTCACTGTTCAGGCTGTTTAGATAACGGTTAATAATCCAATATCGGTTCGTCATTTCCTGGATGAACTTAGTCCGAAAACCGGGCTTCCTCACTTGCCGCTCGGGGAGGCGCGCTGACATTCGGAAATTGTAAACAGACGACTTATCAGGCTATCTTACGCTGATAACCCTAATACCATCCACGGCTGATAAACGGCTGGATCTCCGCCATGATATCTCAGGTCGAAGGAGCCTCGCGCGGCGGTCATGAGCGGAGGAATGCCCGGAGCCCCGCCGCCCGAATTGCACTCGTCATCGGCGCTCTCTTCGCTCGGCGATTTTTTATCTGAACAAATATATACACACACACACACACACACACACACACACACACACACACACACACACACACACACACACACACACACACACACACACACACACACACACACACACACACACACACACACACACACACACACACACATATATATATGTATGTATTTGTATGTATGTGTATGTATGTATACTGTGTGTGTATATAAACATACACATAAATGTTAAAGGGGTCGCATGCATTATCTAACGTGTTGGTGAGTAATATGTGGGACATGATAACGTTTCCCTCTCTTGTGAAAACAAAGGTAAGTGTGATTCCCAAGCGCTCTTACGAAACGGAGATTAATGAAGCAATTCTCACCTGGCATTCATGACGGGGAGGGAGTCAGTTTGCCTGTATGTACGATTGTATACTCTTACAGGAATGTGATATTGATTCGATTCACGGAAATATTTTTGTTATGGAAATATTGCAGCAATTCTGGATTTTAAATTATATTTCACATGAACTCTCTCACCAACTATAAACGGAAAAAAAATGTATTTGTTATTTCGAAATTGCGATATTTGAGTCGGACGCCACACAAGCTGACGTCAGCATGGATTCGGTTTCAGAAAAATAACCATGTTGGGATATAATTCTCCGCGTAATGTTGACGGATGGCCGTAATCAAAGGAAACTCACGACAGAATGGTAACATGTACGCAAATACGCGAAATCGCATAACATTAAGAACACACAACAGTATCCTGTACCTTGCAAGAAATCGGAACACGCGAGGGATGTAATGAGCGCATGATGAATGTACAAGCCAGTTATAAGTCGTAATGTTGCCATCTTGAAATCACAATGTCCGGCAAAGCGGTTCTTGTTTGCTCTATGGATAACGGCGTGGGGTCAGGCAGGACTTCTGAAAGATAGAAGGGGAGGGAGAGGGAAGGGAGCGGGGAGGGGAAGGGGAAAAAGAAGGAGGAAAAGGGAGAGAGAGAGGGTTAGGAAGGGGTAGGAATAGAAAGAAAGAACACACACACACACACACACACACACACACACACACACACACACACACACACACACACACACACACACACACACACACACACACACACACACGTGTGTGTGTGTGTGTGTGGTGAAACTGGTCTCACATTTTATTAGACATATTTTGTCTACAGTGGGATTTTTCTAACATGGCATACATATGTATATATGTATATATGTATATATATGCATATATATATATATATATATATATATATATATAGAGAGAGAGAGAGAGAGAGAGAGAGAGGGAGAGGAGGAAGGGGGGCGCCTGGTATGGGTGTCGCTCCCCAGTGGCAGCGGCAGTAGCGGCGGCGGCGTGGCGTGGCCTCGTGACCCGAGGAATCACACATCATCCATCAAAGTGTGACTGTGGTGGAGAACAACAATTTCCCGTGCGTTTACGCGGTGTGACACATGACAGCAGTTACGGTACGGCGTCGCGGAGGACAGACATGCACCGCTGGCCCCAGACCAAGACGCTAAAACCGACACTTCCATGACAGATCGTGCGGTTTGTTTGGTGATTCGGACAACTTTATGGCTTGCGGGGAATCACACGTCATGGCATTGTGAGAGATTGCTGTTCACACGGCGATATCATGCACACACGCCCGCTGAGTACACTCTATATGATATACATACGTACATGTACCTAATTACCTACCTACCTAAACAATGAAAACAAAGATAGATACATAATACCTACATACATAACTCACACACACACAAACCCAGCCCATGAAGAGTCTACCCCGGCGTATCACAGTTGTCGCTCACACAGCCAGAGGAACCTGCCATTAGAGGTCGTGCGAGGTCGAGGTCGTAGGCGCTGCTCAGTCATTACTCGGCCGCGTGACTCCCCCGCTCTCTGTGCTTTAAGAGGCCTTCATGACGGAGATTTGGCCGAGGCAGGAAGTCATTTCAGCCCGATAGGATCTCGCGATGAATGCGTTCCGAGATTCGAGTGACATTTCGGGAAAAGGCTCGGTCGGGCGGTTCGCCTCTCACGTGCGCTGTGCGGCTGCGCTGAGGGCGTGTGGTTAAGGGGCCGCCCTGCTGGGGCAAGTGGGCGCGGGGCTCAGGCTGCTGTCAGGGAATCCGTTTCCTATTCTTTATATTTCGGCTTTTGGGTGAAATTGTACATAAGTAGCCAAGAGATGGGCTCATGAACAAATAAATTAATATACATATATTGATATACATATACATCTGTATCATGTGTATATGAATAAACAAATAGGTGATTATCACACACACTTATATCCATACATACATATCTATCTATCTATTTCTTTCTCTTTCTCTATTCCTCTGTCTGTCGTGTGTGTGTGTGTGTGTGTGTGTGTGTGTGTGTGTGTGTGTGTGTGTGTGTGTGTGTGTGTGTGTGTGTGTGTGTGTGTGTGTGCGTGTGTGTGTGTGTGTGCGCGTGTGTGTGTGTGTGTGTGTGCGTGTGTGTGCAATATATATATACACAACGCACTGTTTTTTTTTTCTTTCCACGCTCAACGATTTCGTTACACTAATTGTAGTTTAATAACAGACTGTAACTTAAGCCTCGCCTGATGATATGATAATAATTAGTATTATCACTGACGATGTGCAATAAAGTTTCCTAGTTATCGAGCCCAGTTTCGAGTTCTCAAGAAGAGGCTAAGAATCTTGAAGACATTTTGCAAATGAGCTTCTGTCATAACGTCTTGATGGCTGGAGACGCATGGAGTTCGTGACACACGTGTGACGTCAGTGTTGCACATGTCTTTGTTCACCACTTACAGTTTTTCCTCAGTCTTCTGTCTTATCCTTATTCGTTCGAAAATGCGAGTGTAAAGGTATTTGCTTTAAACAATAAGGCGAGTTTAGTTGTTCTCCCTTTCTTGTTTGAGAGACAGGAGGCAAGGGAATAGGGAGCAGAGTGACGCAGAAATGCGGTGTCCAGACATGTTAGCAATTGAAATTTGCAACGTGTATGGCCACGCCACAGCAATTTGAACAACGTGAGGAGACGCAGCACCCCTTATTAACATCCTGCCGATCATTTGAGTTACTAAAGTGTCGGACAATTGCGACTTAGGGGCATAATTACAAAGTTATTTTTATGTGTAATTTCTTATTTCACATTCCCTCCCCGCCCACCGACGGCGCAGCGGCCGCCAGGCAGAGAAGAAGCGTCTGGCGAGAACCCATTTCATTTTCATTTTGCCTTATGTCATCAGCGGACATGTAGGATAAGTTTGTGCGTGTGTGTTTGTGTGTACGTGTGTGTGTGTGTGTGTGTGTGTGTGTGTGTGTGTGTGTGTGTGTGTGTGTGTGTGTGTGTGTGTGTGTGTGTGTGTGTGTGTGTGTGATTGTTCGCATTTTCAAGAGTGCGCTTGACAGAAAATGCCCGTCATTCAGCCACTTACTTTATCGCCACCCACTGTTGTGACAGTGTGACCACCGAGACATCAGGTGATAGCACTGGGCCGGGCCTGATAGCATGTGTGACGCATCATATGACGGCGGGTCATGGTTGACTTCAAGTCGAGCTGCTGTCTCCCTTATTAAATATCCTAGACATCTGTTGCAGTAATTATAAATGGCTTGAATAACTAACCAATTAAGGAGTGATCGATGATGAGGTGATTATGGGTACTTCTTGATACCCGATCAAGATGAACACGTATGGGCAAGACGTACTCGCGCTTTCGCAACCCAGGAGCTTACTCACGCCCCGACAGCACAGGCAGAAGTTACACAGTCTTGCATTAAAAACACGTCCCCCAAAATATTTCTTCAAATAAAGATATAGCGAAGTATTTAAAAATGCGGTAATTCTGTTGCAGTCACCTAAAGGAAAATGACATTCATTAAATGCCTAATACAGCTGTAAATGCTCGCATCGTATTGCAAAACTCAGTTATTACATTAGCACAACAAAGCTTGCCACACAAGCAACCAATTTACCAGTCATACTAACGCGTTGCACCCATCACGTTGGTGTTGGTTAATGTAGCTGTACTGGAGCTGACCTAGAATAACATTTTCCGCTTCGAGAAACTTAACCATATGCAACAAAATGCACAATAACGGACACTGTACCAAAGTGTAATGGTGTGGTGGTGCAAAGGCACAAACGTGGATTTAAGTCTACATGAGTCTGAGATGGTATGGCTGTTTGGGTTAGAATAATAGTCTGATTGAGCACATTGAAGCAGGCTTCCAGACGGACGCAGCCGAGAGTACAGGCCATCAGATGGGTAGTACAAGAGCGTGGGCACAAGTGTTTGTCTCAGCGCAGGGTCGGGCGGGCGCTGCAGGGTGGCAGTGAGGGGCGCGCGGTGTCACTGGGC
>NC_061821.1:10539860-10554860 GCF_019202785.1 Penaeus chinensis
TTTGCTTCTCAATCTTAGAAATGTTCATTTAATTATATATGTTTATGTCCTACTAGTCAAAGGAAAATGGATAATAATTTATCAGTCTAACCAGATACACAAGAAGTAGGATTCGAAAGTAAAATGAGCGCCGCCGGACACAGCCTCCTCTCTACGGCGGCGGGACAGTCCATATCGGTCTCCTGGTTACCTTGTGCATCATCATGGTCATCATCATTATCATCATCATGCATGCCTGTCAGCGTGGCCTCAGTGCACATGTGACAGGTAACAAAGAAAAGCTTTTAATTTGTCAACCTCCCTTGTATAAAAAAGGCATCATATCGCAAGGGAGTGAGCGCACAACCGGACTCCGACGCCAAGATTTTTCCGTGTGTTCGTGGTCATGTTTTTTATTTTCGCTTGGCGACCCTCCGTTGTCTCAAGCTAGGATCGCTTTTGTGCTGACGAATTCGTCTGTGATTTCATGGAGGATCTTTTAATATGGAATCGAAGTCTTCCTGTTTAAGGTTGAAGTCGGAGGGGGATCAGGCGGTCGAAGTTCTCGATCTCTCAATTTCTGAATTATATATAACCCAGGGAGGGAGAGCGCGATGCGTTTTGCTCCCGAGAAATGAGATGAATATCATAAAACCAGATATCTGACTTACGTTTATGTCAGTCTGGGCTATAATGGTCATTTATATGTCCGTGCCACAGTTGGTCCCTTAATCTCCTTTATGCGGGACATAAACGTTTTCTAATCGGGCTTTAGAGGAACAAAATGATATGTTCAGTGATCTTATAGGTAATGGTTTAGAAATTACCATTATTTTCTACGCTCGGATTCTAACAAAAAGAGTTATAATTGTATCCAGTTAAATAATGGTATGTGGACTTGGCTGCGGGATTGCTTTTCAATGAGAATACACGAATTGCTCAAGATGCAAGACCAGAGGTAGATAAGTGACAATTTTGATCATCTGCTGCGGATGGTGAAAGTTATAAGCTTAATGAGACCGCACAGAGGATTGCAACATTGTCGGGTTCCATAAATTGCTAACATTCAGATATCCAATTTTCGAATTCTTAATATTCATGTTACCTCGTGCCTAAAAGCTAACCGAAACTATTTAGAAAAAAAGGGACAACAAAAATAATATGGATATATTTAAACCCCACGATGATTAAAACTAAAATATATTTTTCTGAAGACACGTATGATTAAAGTGGTCATAATTCTAATGGATGTGTTTTGTCATACTGAAGTACCAAATACGTAGATCATTCCTAAATGTAAATCAATATTTACTGAACGACGATGTTTATATGTTTACAGATATATTTCACGGCGTAGACCTGCTGCTATTCTGTGTTTGTTTATTTTCTCGTATTTTAAGCCATGTCATGGCAAACCCCTTTTATCTTAAGTCAAACTCCGCGCAGCCAATATTAACCGATTTATATGTGTATTGAGTCCTAGAATATTTACAAAATCAGAGTCAAAGCGTATCGTAAAGTGGCTGCTGATGACCGGATGACAAAGGAAAAGCTAAATTTACTGACGAGAAACAATGGGTAGTTGGCGATCATTCGGGTTAATGGTGATGCAACGCGAAAGTCGTTGAAGGTAAGCAGTTATTTCTTCGCGAAATGATGGTTCATTTCTGTTGGCAAGTCTTTCTCTTTCTTATTTTTTTCTTTCTCTCTATTTTGCTGTCTTTCTTCCTCTCTCTCTCTCTCTCTCTCTCTCTCTCTCTCTCTCTCTCTCTCTCTCTCTCTCTCTCTCTCTCTCTCTCTCTCTCTCTCTCTCTCTTTCTCTATCTCTATCTCTCTGTCATATAGATATATATATATATAGATAGATAGATAGATAGATAGATAGATAGATAGACAGGCAGAGAGATACGCAAACACAAGTCAATCAGTCACAAACATGGATAACTACAACTATGAGGTGTTATGGCATTAATCAACATTCTCATCACATTATATATGAAATATCTGTATGCAAGTTAGAGGAGCAAATAGCAAACGTTTAAGTTGCAATTGTGAAGAGGATCTTTATCAGCTGCTTCTAGTTTATGTATTCAGTGACACCCCCAAATGTAATGTAAATTATTACATTAACATATATGCGTGAGGTCGCAATTTGCCTAATTGTCGGAACAGCCGGGAGATAAATGCTCTTCACAACATGCGATAAAAAACATACATATATATATATATATATATACACACACACACACACACACACACACACACACACACACATATACACACGTATGCACGTACGAATATATATATATATATATACACACACACATATATATATATGTATATGTATTCATATATATATTTATATGTGTGTGTGTCGTGTGTGTGTGTGTGTGTGTGTGTGTGTGTGTGTGTGTGTGTGTGTGTGTGTGTGTGTGTGTGTGTGTGTGTGTGTGTGTGTGTGTGTGTGTGTCTGTGTCTGTGTGTGTGTTTCTGTGTGTGTGTGCACGCGTAAGGTAGATAATGACAGTGAATAATAGAGAGAGAGAGAGAGAGAGAGAGAGAGAGAGAGAGAGAGAGAGAGAGAGAGAGAGAGAGAGAGAGAGAGAGAGAGAGAGAGAGAGAGATAGAGAGAGAGAAAGTAAAAGAGAGAGAGAATTAATAGAAATATCCGTGTCACCCATTCGCAAATGTGTAAATGCAAGATAAAGATTACTTAAGAATACAATACTCTCTGAGTCGCCTCCTTAGAAGATATATATATAAGATGGTCCGCAAGATAGTTGGAACAGCGGCCTGGACTTCAGACAAAATACGACAGCAAGAAAAGGTTTCTGACTCATTATCAGCAGGACAAGGAAGGTGTCAGGCCATGGGACCGTCTCGCGGCTGACGGAGGGAGTGGAGGGAGTTTTTGTGGGGGTGGGAGGGAGAGGGAGGGGTGGGGGCGGTGGAGTTTTTGTGCCGTCGTGGGGAGGGGAGGGGGGAGGTGGGGCAGGCTAGATGTGGAGTGATAGTGTCCGGCTCACCTGCGGGGCTCACTCATGTCCTCTGTCGCAGTCATGTTCTGGGGGAGGCGGAGGGGATGGAGGAGAGGAGGAAGAGAGAGGAAGGGAAGAGGGAGGAGGGAGGGAGTAAGGATGAAGAGGGAGGAGGGGGGAGGGGGGCAGGAGGGTGGGAAGAGTGAGAGGGATTCTTGCGCACCGAGTAGGTATAAGAGGTGGAGGGGAGGGAGGAAGGGAAAAGAGAGGATTCTGGCTGAGGAGGAGGAGGAGGAGTAGGAGGAGGAGGAGGAGGAGGAGGAGGAGGAGGAGGAGGAGGAGGAGGAGGAGGAGGAGGAGGAGGAGGAGGAGGAGGAGGAGGAGGTGGAAGAGAGGATCAGGGAAGAGGACGAAAACGGCGGTGCGGACGATGAAAACGAGGAAGGGAGGGGCCAGAGCGCAGGAAGACGTTAATTTGCTTCCCCAAAACCGTGTTTTTTTCCCCCGAGGTAAGCTGCGAAGAAGGAACAAGGGAGAGGAGAAAGAGAGGGGGAGAAATCAAGGAAAGGCAGACTCGACGTTGGCCAAATCATATTTCCCAATAGTAAGATTATCGATTGAGAGAGAGAGAGAAAAAAAAAAGAGGAAGCGAAAGTCCGGTCGGATCTTGGAAGCTGAGAGTGAGAGTGAGATTTGAGATTAGCTGGAATAACGGTTTTCTTGACATGCGTTATTGCAGTACGTATAGCAGTACTCCTCGGCGATCTTTTCTCTTTCTCTCGCTCTCTTCCTCACTCGTGTACTTTTAACCATGTCTATGAGACTTCCGCGCGTGTCTTTTTACGAACGACTTTTGTAAAGTTATCTATTTTACAGGCGACTGGTAAAATATAGATCATAGGTCAGTGTTTTATGATCAGCCTAGGAAAGGGAAAATAATTACAAGTTTATACTATATATAAGTCTATAGCATCGATATGTTGTTGGCCCTAAGTATGAAAAACTCGAAGCGAGCCGTTTTCGAACATTTTCTCCCATGCAGGCAACAGATATATAACGCGAAGGGCCGTAGTGCGACAAGCAGAGCGGAAAATCTGAATTCGCACATTTTTCTTGCTTTTTTTCGAGCGCTGGTTTTGCAAAGGCCGTCTTCGCGGGCGGAAAATCTAATGGCGGAGCGAGGTTTTATGTCTTTCTAATAACTCGTTCAGTTGCATTCTTTGCCCGGTAGATGGTCTTTTATTTACCGCTGGCCGGGCTGTTAAAGTCCATGCGCAAATACCTGCAAATTCTTGTAGGTGTTTGATTGGCCCCATAAGGATTACCTGATATCACCGGGTTTGTTGTTGGCTGACCTCGTGGCCCTCGACCTATGCTTTTATATCACCCTTGCAGGTAATTCGGAGATGTTGTCATTCCTGCATTTTCCATCGGTGACGTCATACCTGGAAATAAACCAATGGTAATACCTTTCCTATTTAAACTTCGTTTAATATTGAATTTTCATCATAATGAAATGATTCACCCGTATAACTCCTTATAATATGAAATGTCAGCTTGTATAATAATATATTGTGATGAAAAACATGTAATTCTAAAATACATGCTGCGAGGAATTATATAAGATTACTTCGGATTTGGTGCAGAAAGATATCATAGTAACAACCTAGGTAACATTACCGCTAATAAAAAGTATATAGCTAAATAAACTATCAAGCGTACAATAATCAAAGTCTAGAAAGGATGATGTTTTTATGCAGTTCTGTTTATCTTTGTTGACTGTTGCAAGTTCTGGCGTCACCTCCTAAGTAAACGAGATTTTGGCGGGAAGCTCGCGGATTTAAATTTTGTGGCCGTTTCGCGCGATTTGTTGTCTACAGATGTAGGTGAACTGTTCATGCTGGCTTGGCGGACTGTGCTGTTAACTCTTACTGTTTGCTTAAGATTCGGAGTTCAAAGCCAGCCTGATGCATTCGCGAGCCCCTTTCGTATCTTGCCTCACCTGTATGACGTTTTTTTGTTCGTTTGTTTCGGCAGGTGTTTGTAGAAATACTGTTTTTTTTCCCCAGTGGGATTCGCTTGTTCGTACTTTCCCACAGTATTTTTTAAACTATTTTTTTTTTTTTTACTAGACGTTCTTTTCTTATCTCCATTTTCATTTCCTGTGTTTAATATTTTCTCGTATGCATGCTCTCTCTCCCTCTCCACTCACGCTCTCATTTCCTCTCCATCTGCCTCTCCTTTCCTCTCCATCTCCCTCTCCTTCTCCCTCTCCCTCTCCTCTCATCCCCACCCCCCTCTCCCTTGCCGCCATCAGTCCTCGCCTCCCTTCCCCCTCCGTACCTCCTGCTGTATGATAAACGGCGCTCCAAGACCTTCCCTTCTGGAGGCCCGACCGACCCCGACATCCAACGTAAACACTGCGATTTATTACTCTGCCTGACACCATACATTACTCTGACGGAGAGTCACCCAGTTCGCTACTGCAGGACGGGTGGGAGGGCGGAGGAAGAAGGGGTTGAAAAGGAAGTGTGTGTGTGTGTGTGTGTGTGTGTGTGTGTGTGTGTGTGTGTGTGTGTGTGTGTGTGTGTGTGTGTGTGTGTGTGTGTGTGTGTGTGTGTGTGTGTGTGTGTGTGTGTGTGTGTGTGTGTGTGTGTGTGTGTGTGTGTGTGTGTGTGCGCGGCGTCGAAATAGTGCAAATCGGTATGTATCAAATAATAATAATAATAAAAAAAACAGTAAATGATAAACATAGATTAGACCTGAAATAAAATAGATGCTCGATATTTTCTCCTTGTTTTTAAGCGGACAGTTATTTTGCTACCCAAGTAATGTACAAAGAAACCAGAAATAGGGTCAAGAAGTATTAAAAAAAGAGGGAGCAAAAGAAGAAGGAAGACAAAGGAAGATCCGACACGAACGAGACACGAAAAGAAAATGTTTTTTTTTTTTTTTTTTATGCCACCCAAAACGAATGAAGGAAAAAACGGACGAATGAAGAAGGGATAAAACACGAATCTCCTCCTTGCCACTGACGTTTATAACATTCGTTGCGATCAGCGCCATAGCTTTCGCGCGCCTGGCCTTTGCGTCGCTACATCTTAGCCTTCTGATCTCCCTCCCTCCCTCCTTTCCTCCCCCTCCTCCCTCCCTTCGCCCTAACTCCTTCCCATCATCCCTAGCCCCCCCCCCCCACCTTAACCTTCCCCACCTGCCCTCAACCTCCTTTTTTTATTTTTTTTTTTTGCGCCGCTTTTTTATCTTACATTTCCTCTCCCTTTCCCTCTCTTATGTGTGATCTTAATGGTGATTGGGCACGAGGTGGGTTTGTTGCTAGAAAAGCGAGAAATATTTAGAGGAATTTGTGGCATCTTACGAGCGTGGTAGTGTGGGGGGGGGGGGGGGGGAATGAAAAAAAAAAACGAAAAAAAGAAAACGAAAGAAAACATGAAGAAGGATAAATCTTGCAGTTGCTCCAAGATGTTGCAGATCACAGACCGGCTGACAGATGCGGTGCTTGTGCCCGGATCAGTGTTCTTGCGGAGAACACTCGAGCCTTATTACTCAGCGCGACGTTAAGAGCCAATGGATCCTGGCTACTTGTTTATTTTATTTTTCTTGATGAACAAACGCGCACAACATTGGTTTTACTTTAGCTAAGAGATACTTGTTTTGTAAATATGTTTTTTTTTTTATCAATTAAAGTTCCGCGTGTTTGTTGTTGTTGCTGTTGATGCTTTCTTTCGATCGATTTTTTTTTTCCTTTGGTTTGTTTGTAATTTTTTGTTTGTCTGTTTGTTTGTCTATTTCTCTCGTTCTTAGTCTCTCACTCTCTACCTGTCTGTCTGTCTGTCAGTCATTCTCTCTCTCTCTCTCTCTCTCTCACACACACACACACACACACACACACACACACACACACACACACACACACACACACACACACACGCACACGCACACGCACACGCACACACACACACACACACACACACACACACGCACACGCACACGCACACGCACACGCACACGCACACGCACACACACACACACACACACACACACACACACGCACACGCACACACGGGAGTATGCGGGTCGCGGAGAAAACCACAAGCTAAGGAAGGATCAACAGCCCAGTCCTAATCACCCATAAAGGTTGTGTTGTTTTCGTAGATCCGCAAGATTGGGCGTGCGCTGGGGATTCGCCCACCACGCCCACGCGCATTTCTGGACTATCGATATATATATATTATGGTATATACAAAAAAAAGAAGTGGGGAAAAAAATGAAACGAAGTGTACACAGTGAGGCGGGGTAATCTTTTCTTTACTGTTTTTTTTTAACTTTTTTTTTTTTCATCTGTGTATCACCTGTGCCTTTTGTAGCTCCAAGAATCTAGTCTGAGAGCCTTGTGTGTAAGTCTTTTAATACACTCTTTTGTACTTCTGTTAAAGTCATTTAAACTCGAGAGAAATATCGGTTGTTCACATATCACGTGTTATGATTTCGAGATACTGAAGTCATAAAAAAAAATAGATCTCCAGACACGCAAATATTAATTCCTCAGTCCCGCTACTTAACTCAGGTACGTTTTTTTCTCTCTTTTTTTTTCGCATCCGTAAATTGTCGCGACCTGAAAGTGAGCAGCTGCAAACCATCAGAGGGCCAAATTATAGCAGTCCCTCCCCCTTACAATCCCTCATCTGTACGAGAGACACCTCACACGAGCGAGCCTTTGCGATAATTAGCGAATCATGGCCCGAGAGCGTGGACCGACCATTAGCCCAGACACGACCCGGCTGATATTCTCTTAATACAAAGGTATTCTTTCTCCGGCAGAACACAGCGGACTAATGGCGATGAATGGGCCGATACGTTAGTAAAGCACTGGAGATCACGATTTCAAGGTAGCCCGAGGGACGGGGAGATGGGCGCAGCCATGCGGGGCTCGGGAGAGGGTGGGCGTTGGGGTTGTGAGTGAAGTGACAGATGGAAGAATCCGAGACTGTTGTCAGCGCGAGAAAAGTCGGATTCCTTGTTATCGGTTTGCGGTTTGAGCTCTCGTACATGGATGTCTATAAAAAAGAAGGAGCGGAAAAAATTGGGAAGGACAAGAAAACACTCGGAGAAATTCAAAGATGCATGCAAACCTTCGCGAGGAATTTCCAGCGACATAACAATTGGAGACGCGTTCTCTTCACATTCTCTCTGAAACAGCGCCATTGCTAATATTTCATTTCCTTTGCATATTTTAGTACGCGATGCACAAGAAGACGTATCGACATAATAAACTTCGGTCGGATACGCATTTTCCAAGTCAAAATGGATTCTTATTTTTGTCTCTGCTGTAAACATGGTCTGGCGTCACTGGCTTCCCGCGCCGCGTTTTCTATATTTTTTTCAAACGACAAAACCACAAATATCTAGCCTACTGCGCCCGCCTTGTGATTTTCTCGCACTAAATGAAATTCATATTATTCCTCTGAATAACTAATCCTAAGGGCAGCTCGGATATGGTCGCACCGAGCATTTTATCGGCTGCGAGCGACTGTCCGAGATTTCCAGGCGACGAGGACAAGAGCTAATACATTTTGCGTATTTGGAAATGTTCAAAGGCAGGGTTTTTATGCGGGGCGACCCGTGTTACATCATTGTATATTTACGAGAAGCTGAATTTCATGACCTAGCAATGTCTGCTCATAAAACTGAGGAGGACGCGGATGTAGGCCTTGTATTTGTGGCGAAGAATGCGCTTTTTCCCCTCGTCCTTAATCATCAGCTCTCGGAATAACAGGGATGCCACCTTGGCGCGGGACGAAAGCGAATCAGCGTTGCAGCCCTGAGGTTATTTTTACCCATCGAAGGTAACTACGCGATCCTACGACCCTTACTCCGAGTTTAGGGAAAGAATATTGACCCAAGGTAACTCTTGTCTCGCCCTCAACAGCCAATTTTTCAGTAAGGCGCTTTGGTTCAGACCCTTGGTAAAAAGGTGGCATTGCGCACATACCTGAACAACACTCTCGATGTTTGTTGCAGTAAACATGTTTTAAGTCTTGTGAGGAAGAGGAACGAGCGCGGTGGAAAAGGGTTGGACAAATATTGGGAAGTGAAACTGGGGCCTGCGATCATGTGCTGAAATACGTAGATATGTTTTATTGCACTTGTTAGCACGGTGTTACTGATGCATTTACAGCTACTCGTAAAAGTGGCGGAATGCGGCCCACTATAGATCAGAGGATTGAGCATAGAAGCGGATAATTTATCTTGCCATTTGTTTTTCCTCGCCCTACATGCGCGCCAAAAAATAAGCGATCGTATCGCCACGTAAAAGGAAAAGCCGGCCGAATAACACAACACGCAGAGCTAGTTTATCGAACGCTGCCTGGGCCGCCGACGCTGAAAAATGTCCGACACTTGTTCGCCACTCTGTGCAACTTGCAAGGATTTCCTGAATCTAAGAGACCCATTCATCGCCGACAGCCGAGGAGCCACCGCGAAGCAGTTTTGATGATGCTAACCATGCTTCAGGCTCCCTTGTTTAGGTTGGCGCGAGATGCTGCGGGGGAAGATGTAGATGCTCGTTTACCTCGCGAGAAATTGGTGAATACAATAAACTTTCCCCGGAGACTTATGGACATGATTTCCAACGACATCAGTTATGGCTTGAAAAAAGAAAATAAAAAACTCAGACACATAAAAATATCCATGCGTATACTTGCGCTCACATACGTAGGGAAGTACAATCGCGCATTGGAAAAAAAAGACACACATCTCTTGCTTTTTCCTGTATTTTGAATCGGCGAAGTAGTAGTAGCTTATTTGTATCATGAAACAAGAAATGAAATAAAATTTTCCTAGTGGTCAAGGCCCTCAGACTAGCTTGGCTGAGGGGGACCAACAGGCCTCAGTATTGTTTAGCTCTTTAGTTTAATCCAATCCTGTATTCTCGAATCGGCGAGGGTTTAACATGATTTGAGCAGCATTAAAGAGCGCTTGGAAGATCAAGGCGAGCTTAGGGCGCCAATTTCGCATCAAGAGGTTTCAACTGTTCATCGTGGTATCAAAGAGCTTTTACGGTGTTGTACCAGCAAGCAAGCAAGTGGAACACCTGGCAGAGGGGGGCGAAACGAGGAAGCGGAGGCAGTGACGTGAACACTGAAATTATTGCTCAGGGTTTAATTAGGGTAGATCTTGATATTTTTAATTTTGTTGAGTTCAGGGATGCTCCTTACTCAGGATAATGTGAAGATCAAAGTTTAGGGACCGTGCTAAACTGTGTTGATCGGAAAGTATATTTGGTCGTCGAGAGAGTTAGAGTGAAAGAGAGTGAAAAAGAAAAAAAAAAAAAAGAAAGAGAAGGAGGATAAAATGAAGGAGAAGGAGAAATGTCAGAAAAAGAAGCAGAAGTGGAAGTAGAGGTAGAAGACGAAGACGGAAACTAAGACGAATAATAATAATAACAATAATAATAATGATAATAATAATAAGAGAGATAGATAGAGAGAGAGAGAGAGAGAGAGAGAGAGAGAGAGAGAGAGAGAGAGAGAGAGAGAGAGAGAGAGAGAGAGAGAGAGAGAGAGAGAGAGAGGGAGAGAGAGAATTCTGTCCATTGCATCAAGTATACTGAAGTTGGACTAGAAAACTAAAGTCTTCACTTGTTATATTTACGCGCACTGATCCCCTTCATGTGTTTCCCCACGTGGCCTGAATGGCTAAACCTCTCTCACTCTCTCTCGTAATGCACATCCACATATATATAATAAACCCGTTTTGAACCCCCGTGACGCAGGCTCATAAGAGGGATAGGGCCCTTCCCCCACCCCTCCGCATCCCCGTGTTAGGAGAGCGACCCCCTTCCCCCTCTCCCTCCGCATCCCCGTGTTAGGAGAGCGACCCCCTCCCCCCTCCCGTTCCCCCTACCCGGCTGGCTGGCAGCGAGACGCCCCGTGTCATAGCAAGGTAAACAGGGCCAGATTAAAGGCTCTAGTGACAAGTGCGCGGCATCACAGATCCCGTGTAATATTCTGCTCAGCGTACATCAGTTTCGCGCCGGGATTTACACTGAGTAAACACTGCATCAGGCGAGTGGCGTACGAGGAAGTTTAATATGGCGGGATGGCTCATTGTTTGCTAATTATACTGATAAAAGCTCCTAGGGTTTCCGTCACCCGCTGTTTAGGGCTGATGAGAGGCGATGTGCAAGAGGATTTCGGGGTCCGATTTCGGGCCGACTGGCTCCTCGCTCTCGTTCCTCCCCTTTTCCTCCTCTAGGTGACTATTTGGGGGATTTATAGCAGAATAAAAGGTTGGCAAAAACAGGGTAAAGTAAATCTCAAACTTCTTGCCCTTTCTGGTGAGACACTAATTGTGAAATTACACCAACAACTCACCGAAAAGAATGTGCTCATTTGTAGAAGAAAAGTATAGCGGGCCTTATGTGTAAATTGTGTTCGGCTCACACATATACAAGGAAGGACACTAGAAAATACAGAAGGGCGACAAGGAAAATATGCGTTTGTACAACCTACACATAAAAGTGTCACTAGAGTCATTGAAGATTAAACAGTCTCAAAGGCATTATCTGTCTAGTCAACCGTCTTTCATGCGATGTTAAGCTTTCCCTGCAACATTTATGGACATGCTTGCTTCATATTAGAGATAATTGCGAAATCGCAAAATAATCAACTGCGACGCTAAATTGCTAATTTCAGAAATACCAACCCGTGTTGGGCGAATGAAAGTTAACTCAAATATAGAAGCTTGTAATATCAGGCTGACGTAACGAGGCGGCCGGTCAACAAATGAATGACACAACTCCGCCTACAAACAAACGTGCGAACGCAAAATAAGAGGAGCTGTTGGTGGCATCACGGGCCACTTCGCCGGGACAGATTAGGTTCGTCCGTCAACGGGCCGGGAATGAGCTCTGTTTTGACTGTCTTCTGCTGGGGCTTGTGTTGCCCTCATCGCCAGATTGTAGGGCGTCCTGCTCGACGACCGTGGCACTCGACTGTGTGTTTACAGTGAAGATACCGTGGCACTGTGAGTTCACGGGGATGCTGTGGCGAGGGGGAAGCCGCAGCGATGAATGGGAAATTTCGTATGCGCCGTTGACCCAACAGCGCGCCGGCACATTGTTTATGTCTGGGGCGATCCGGCGGGACATTGTTGCTCTCTTGAGTTTAAATGCCCTTTATTTTTCTTAGACTTTAATGCCTGTTTACTGGTCAGTGCCGTCTTCAGTTTCAGAGTTTGTTTTCCTAATTGGCCAAACAAATTTGTGCTGGCGACGGCGAGAGGAATATTAAGGTGATGTCTGGCAGAGCACCATTGCGTCTAAAGAAGAACAGGAGAAAATTCGTATTCCAATTTTACGAAAAGGAGAAACGCGTCTTATTACAAACATATTTATCCAGACGTGAATCTACAGTGTCGTTGCGCATACACAACAGGACCTGTTTAAATACAAGTGTACAGGCCATCATAAAGACTTCCGTGGTGTAGTGAATGAGGCAGCAGGACCAGGCTGGGCGGTTAGTCAGCAGTGGTTTATGCACCCTGAGCGCTTACTGTTTATGAGTAAATTAGTCGCTTGGTGTTGTACTCGAGCCAGTAAATCTCAGAGAATTGGAGGGAAGCTGTATCGCGGGCACACGTACATGCGCGCGCGCGCACACACACACACACACACACACACACACACACACACAGAGAGAGAGAGAGAGAGAGAGAGAGAGAGAGAGAGAGAGAGAGAGAGAGAGAGAGAGAGAGAGAGAGAGAGAGAGAGAGAGAGTATTTTGAACCCCCGCCTCTGTATAATCTAACAATGAATTCAGAAACTATCTCGACTCGTAGACACACGTACAAACCACACCGAATGGATCTAAAATAGGCATATTAGCAAAACAAGGAACGTTTCTCAAAGCTAAGCGGTGTTTACATTTTCACTTGACAGCTGGGTGTTGATATGACTAAGTATTCCCCCGTCACTCACGGCACAGTTGAGCGCAGACATTACCGAGCTAGATAATGACTGTCTTAAATAATTTAGGTAATAACCCTCAGCATCTTGCATGTTGTATTATTACCTGGCTGGCTCCGGGTTACACAATGTGATGGGAATGATGTGGCCGGTGTTGACGAGATACCGGCTGGGGGTTTGGAAAGGATGATGAGTAAATTGCGATTTTTTTCTCTCCCCCTTCGTGCCACGAGGCGCTCCTGTGACTTCCTTATTAGAATAGTAAATGAATAAATAAGTAAATAGATCAATGATTTTTTAAAAAAAATGATTTTACCACGGATCCCACGACATCGAACCTGGATTATTCTTTGTAGATAAATTCAACCTCGTCAAAATACCAACATAACCTAACACTCTCTTTTTTTTCCCCCTTACTAGTGACGGAGACGAAGGTGGAGGAAGGAGAAGGCCAGACGGAGTTGAAGCCGTGTGAGGGAGGAGTGGTGGGGGGCACAAAGGCTGTCACCGCCGCCATCTCCCCCACACCCACACTCCACCCCACCAATCACTTCACTGTGCCTAAGGGAGAGAAGGTAAGCATAATGGTGGGTGACCCTTTCTACTGTTTGGGTGTTGTGACGGTGATGTGTAGCCTAGTGTAGCTTGTACTTACCTAGATTTTTAGTTTACTTTTTTATTTCTTCTTATTATTTTCTATACTTGTCCATTCATTTCATATGGTATGGTGGTGTTATGCCTTTTCATAATTAGAGCTTTTAGGAGGTAACTTGGTTTAGAATATCATGATTATTTGATGTAGAATATATTAAATTTCAAAGTCTTGCAATGAATGTTTGATTTGATATTTAATCTAAGCCAAGTTAGTATTCTTAATTGCCATAGATTTTTTTTTTGATTTTTTTGTCAGAATTAATTATGACACATGTGGAAAAAAGTAGATGGCTATGTCGGTGTTGGCTTTTATTATTATTGAATAATGTATACGCATGTGAATTATCCTAAGGTTATTTAGTAAGTGTAACAAATTCGTACAGATAATACTATCTTTAATAGTAATGTCTGTTCCTCAAATAAACTTATCTCATTGTTCTGTGTTCTACATTCGTAATATATGACGTAATACGCAACATGAAATATTATTTGGCGTCGCATTCGATGCACGAGACGGCAATCCGCTGATCCCCGATGTTCTGTCTCCCACAGAGTGACTGTGCGGTTTCGCTGCCTTCCGCCAAACCCAAGATTTGGTCTCTAGCCGACACAGCAGCCTGCAAGACTCCCCCGCCTACGGGTGGCCCACCTGGCAGCGGGTGGCTTGCAGGTGGCACCACATTCCCCCTGCCGCCCACCATCCCTCCCGCCCAACAGCAATATACACGGTTTAATCACCTTATGACCGGAGTTAACCCAGCACAATATATGGCAGGATACAGGTAAGACTTTAAGTGATTGCACAGTCCTTGATGTATCAACGAGTTAATCAATATTGATAAAGATAGCAAAGCACCTACAGAGTTTTATAGAGTACAATTTCTTGGCCCTGCAGCGATGGCGTCGGCACAGACACCCCGCCCCAAACGCCGCCCAACGCCAAGGGTCAGCAGAACCAGCAAGGTCAGGCCGGCCTTGGCGCCGGAGCCTTCCTCGGTGGCTCCACGTCAGGCAGCTACGGCGCCAACATGGCTGGTGGGCTCTCATCGTGCTCCCGGGGCTCCACGGCGCCTCTACCCGCACCAGGAGCCCCCGGGGCTCCCGTAGGCGACGCCTCCTTACACCAGCGGTACCAGGGACCCACATCACACGCCGGCAGCGTAACTCACACCAACACAGGAGCGGCGACTATGCCCTCCACCGCCTTCACCCCCGTCTACAAGACGTAGGTTTCTCTTGACTTTACAGTAAGATGGAATGCTGAAATGTCTTATTTCTTTATCGATGAAGTCTGCAAATATGCAGATAAATCCAGAATCATGGAATAACATATCCTCTCAGGCACACGCCAGTCACTAACAGGTCGCTCTGATTTTAGCTCTCAGCAGGGTGGACCGCAGGTTG
>NC_061821.1:10559860-10562360 GCF_019202785.1 Penaeus chinensis
GGTAGGGGTTGCGGAAACGCTTGGCGGCCCGAAAAGCGATGGAGCAATAAATGGTATAACGAAATTCGTAGAACACAAGGGGGGTAGGCGCGGTGGCACAAGTGTGTGGATAATAAATACGAAACCTTTGGATTATACTCTGTGAAAAAGGTTGTTTTAGCCTGTGTGTAAGGGTGATGGCTGGCTTCAGTGGTGCCCTTGTGATCGTAGGCAATTTCACAGATAAAAATGGATGTTACAGATTTCAAAATTGTGTGTAATGCCAGTTGCGAGAATTTTTAAGAAAAGAATAATGGCGGTAGGAAAATGTAATAGAATAACTGTTGGCAATAATTCTAATGTGACGTTTTCTTTGGCTTTCTTTGAGTGCTTCCGTCATGTAACTCTAATTGGAGTGTATGTTTCCTTTTCTTCTTGACATCGTATTATTATATCTGGCTTTGGGTTAACGATATCAGTAATATCAAAGGCATTTATAGTTTAGGAGGGGAAGATAGAATTAGGAAAAATGAAGAATAGATAAATAAGCTAGTGTGTGAAGTTTACTGATTAGGATAAAGGATATCTGCTGTAGAGTGGCCGTGACGCTCGGATGAGTCTCCGACGCACCTTGACTGATTGATATTATTACCTCCCACAGGCAGGTGATCCCAGTGTGTGGGGCGGCACAACGGGCGTCACTCTCCTGCTGGCGGACAACACGCACCACTATCTCCAGCAGCAGCAGGACTGGCAGCAGCACCAGCAGGGACAGCAGTAGGAACGGAGGATGAAAGCGGCTGAGGCGGGTGCGGTCGGGCGGGGGATCCATCATAGTGAACCTTCTCGTTTGTGAGTCAAATGAGACGTGTTGGCCAGCTGTGGGGATCCCCGAGGGGCAGCGTGGCCCCGAGCGGGGGGTGGCGCCCCTCCCACCCACGCCACCACCAACCACATCAAGGGCACTGCTGGTACACACCACTCCACGTCCAGTGGAGGCAAGAGCCCAGCACACGCAGCTGCCCCGCTTGGACCAGAGCTTCATCCAGTGATCAACTTCATTACATCACCGCCACGCCGCCACTGCTACAATGCTCTCCGAACCGCCAGCCCGGCTCTCCTTTTAGGCCGGGCACCGCGCGTGTTGGTCCCGCCTGGTCGTTTCTACGCGACGCAAACAGCGCTCGGATCCTTTCGAGTGCCTGTTCAACCGGATCAGCGCACGGCGTCCTGCGTTCAGTTGCCAAACCGTGGTTCGTCCGCTCTCAAGTCTACTGCGACACAACTAGGATATGCTGCCTCCCGCCTGTCGTTCGGGCCCGGTCGGGCACCAGCGTGGTCCGCTGTGCCATCTGGATGCTGTCTCTCTACCGGGACTGCTCCGAAGCTCTCGAACCGCACTCGAGCGGGGTAGGTGACCCGCGTGAGCTCCCTCCTGAAAGTGCGCGAACTCCAGAGCCACGGGCGCACAGCTGACCTAGTACTCAAGCAACACTTACGCAGCAGTGATGTGCAGTGGTGCAAAACGGGCCCGAGATGTGTATAGTGCTTATGTGTGTCCGCTCGTCGGACGGATGACTAAACACTTAACTATGCTGTGTTCAGCTGCGTCCCAGAGAAGCAACAGTGCCTCTCTCGCCTACCCCAGTGCAGCAGCAGTGCCTGATCCTCAGCCAGCTGAGGGCAGTGTCACTCGTGGACAGTGTGTGCCATGACCTTCAACTCATAGTTAACCAGACGGACATGTACACATAATGATACTGACTGTGTAGTCGCACGAAGAGGTTACTCAATCAGCACACGGCAACCCACTGCAAGTTTCTTTTGATTTTTTGTAAAGCTGTAGATTATAGGTTATATGTTAAGATACCGATGAAGAGTTAATATTACTACTGAATATTATTATCTGTGATATAGACATTGACGTAGCTCAAAGGTTTTAGCTGCACTATTGTTATCATCATCATCATCTTCAAAAGATATTCGTACACACACTGTGCAATTTACCCAGACGTTGGATTTAATTCCTAAAAGAAAATCTAATTGTATCGATTAAATACTCAGTGCAAGCTACGATCGCTTGGGGAGAATGAGAAAAAAAGAGAGATAAAGAGAAAAGAAGTGTAAATATAAATCGCAAGAGTTCAAAATACACACAACAAAAAGTGGAGAAGTTCACAACTTCTCACGGTAAAGCAAAGATTCCCCCAAGTGTGTGTATATATGAAATATAAAAACATAAATGTGGATACACGCCCAAACACAAATGTGGAGAAAAGTGGATGAGCGCTCGCAAGTGGACGTGGACAAGGACAAGACGCCCAAGTGAACGCACCGAAGGCAGTGTGTGTAGTGTTCCAACCCTTATCATTACCACCAAGAACCTCCGCAAACTGATGAATGTTTACGCGAATAGATGAACCTTCATTAATTTTGTAAGTAATCATCAACACAATATTTAACGATGTGATGAGGTTGTGAGTGAACTCATGTATGTGTAGTGTGGCCGCAAGATTGTGAA
>NC_061821.1:10574860-10577360 GCF_019202785.1 Penaeus chinensis
TGCCATAATAATAATAATAATAATAATATATGATAATGACAATAATAATAATAAAATATTAAAAACAATTATGATAACAAAAGCAATAATCATTATGATATGAACATTATCAGTAATAGCAATAATTATAATAATAATAATAACAACAACAATAGTATTAATAATAATAATAATAACAACTGTAGTAATATAATAACAACAGTAGTAATAGAATAATAATAATAATAATAATAATAATGGTAATAACAATTATAATAATAATAATAATAATAATAATAATAATAATAATAATAATAATAAACAATAACGGTAACAGTAATAATAATAATAATAACAATTATAATAACAATAATAATGTCAATATTAGCAACAATAATATTAACAATAATAATAAAATAAAGCAAAAATAATAATGACAATGATAATAACAACAATAGTACCAATAGTGATACTACTAATATGATTAGCAAAAATAATAACTGTTTTAATGATGATGAAGATGCTAATGATAACAATAGTGGTAAGAACAATAATAATGATGATGTTAGTAGCTACAAAAATGAAAACAATAATAATGATAAGGCTGCTGCTGCTGATGATGATAATGATGATGATGATGGTGAGAAAAATAATAATAATAGTAGTAATAATAATAACAGCGACAACAATAACAATAATAATGATATTAGAAACATTAATAATAATAATAATAATTATAAGATAACATTAACAATAATGGCAATAATAATGATAATGATGATGATGGTAATAATAATAATAATAATAATAATAATAATAATAATAATAGTTGTAGTAGTAATAATAATAACAATGACAAAAATTGTAACAATAACAGAAATAATAGTTATGACAATAAGGATAATAATAACATTGATAATTATAATATTAATAATAACAACAAATACAACAATGATGTTGAAAATAATAATAATGATAATGATAATGACAATGATGATGATAATAATAATACTAATAGTAATAATAATAACAATAACAATAATAATATTAATGATAATAAAAGCAATGATAATAATAATAATAATGAAAATAATAATATTGATAACAACAATAACAGCAATAATAATAATAATGATAATAATAATAATGATAATAATAGTAATATATGAAGATAAAATAATAACAACAATAATAATGACAATAATAATAATAACAATAATAATAATAGAAATAATAATAATGATAATAATAATAATGCAGTAATAATAACATCAATAATGATAGCACTACTAATAAGAAGTAATAACAGCAATAATAATAATTTGAAAATAATAATGATAATAATAACAATGAAATAAATAGAAATAATGATACTGATGATGAAGATGATGATGATAATGATGATAGTAATCATAATGTCAATGGTAACAACAATAATAATAATGATTATATTAATAATAATAATAGATGATAATTATAAAAAAAAACATACAAATCATTACAATAACAATTATGACTGCAGTAAAGCAAAAATCATACTGATAATTATGATAAGAAAACAACACCAACTGCAATAACTACAATAATAACAACAACAATAATAATAATGACAATGGTAAAAATAGAAATAAAAATAATAATAAGGATAATAATAATAATTAATATAATAATAATGATAACAACAACAAAACAACAATACTAATCAATAATAATAATAATAATAATAATAGTAATAATAATAATAATAGCAAAAATGAAAATAATAATAATAACAAAACAACAACAATAATATTAACAAAACAACAACAATAATAACAATAATAATAGCAACAAAAATAATAACAACAACAACAATAGTAATAATAGTAATAATAATAATAATAATAATAATAATAATAATAATAATGATGACAATAGTAATAATAACAACAACAATGCCAATAATAATGATACTTATACCACAATAATAATAATAATAATAATAACAATAATAATAATAATAATAATAATAATAATAACAATACTAATGATAATAACAACACAACTGCAAAAATAATAATAATAATAATAATAATAATAATAATAATAATAACAATAATAATAACAATACTGATAATAATAATAAAAAAAAAATAATGAAAATGATAACGATAGTGATAATAATCATAATAATAATGATGAAAACAATAATAAAACTAATAATAGTAACAATAATGATGATGACAAAGATAATGTATATATAATAATAACATTAATAATAATAATGATAATAATGATAATAATAACAACAACTATAATAATAATAATAATAATAATAATAATAACAACAACAATAATAACAGTAATAATAATGATAATAACAAAAACAGCAAAGATAAAAAACAAAATAATAAATAACTATAAAAATAATGATGATAACAGTAACAATAATAGTAGCAGTAATAAATACTAAGGATAATAATGATGATAACAACAACAATTAATAATGCTGTTATATTTATTATCGTCATTGCTATTAGAA
>NC_061821.1:10604860-10607360 GCF_019202785.1 Penaeus chinensis
GGTTGTGGAAGTAATATAAGAAGTAGATGGGATGGCCGTTCTCTAATGATCTAACACCTTACGGTACTACAGTGGTTGTCGTAATGTGTACGATTTGCCTTGTTGTAATTAAAGAATGGTGATCTGTGAATATTGTGGTGGTGCCAAAATACTGCACAGGCCTACACCAACATATATCCAGTATGGTTACGATAATTTATTACGCTAATTCAAGGTGGGGTACTATATCGCAATTGTTATGACTTCAGTATAGAAGTATCAAAGGGGTATTCTTATCATGCTGCCAGTACAGTAATGTGCGTAGGTTCACAACAACATTATTTTGTAAAGCATATCACAAACTCTTTTTTTCGGTTAAGCGGCTAATCAATGTTCCCGAAACTAGTACGGTAGATCAATGTTCAATGACTTACATGGTTATATATCTTTAAGAGATTAACTATTTCATGCATTTGCTGCTCGAGAAATGGACATTCAGCGGATTTAAAAATATATTGAAAGATGTACTTCTTGTGCATAAAAGAACCCTTGACGAAAATTGTATTGACAGCCATTTGATTTAATCCAAGTGAGCGGTCACAAAAAAACTGCACATGCACACGCAACCCTTCTTAAAATGGCTCTATTTTTTGCGTTATGTTCATGATGTAATTTAAATCATACCGTTGATCTCTCTCCTTTCTTTGAAGATGAGTTTCAAACGCACACACAGACGAAGAACCAACCAAATAAATAAATGATGCTGAATCAATACCCACTGCCGCACGACAACTCGGACTCGCGATCACCGTATCCATTCAGTTCCCTACAATTGACAACCATTATTACCGGGGAATTCTTATCCGTTTTCTTTACCCTTCTGTACAATGCCATGAGGCACGGAGATGTTCACTTGGGTAATACTGACGTTTCTTTAGCCGGTAAATGGCCTGCAGCTGGTTCTTTTAGGGAATCTCATATTGTGAAGAAAGACACTGCTCTTCTGTGCAAGGAAGGCTCTTCGCCTCACAATTATACACCAGTTGGAGACGTATATAATCATATAATGACTGCGTGTGCAAAATCTACAGTATCATCAGTAAAGTTTTACTGATATAAGTAAACAGAAGTTCGTACAATCACTATATGGGTAAAGGGCTAAATATCCGTGGGCCATGACATAGCACTTACCCATTTTCTATATCCAGTTCAGAGCAAAACGTCACCAAGCAGGAATAATTGGTTGCCATCCCGGGCATCGACAGAGACGGCAGAGCGAGCAAAACGACAAATCGTTTCTTTGCCGAAGAAAAATATATGACTAGAAAGTTCGGCCATTTGAGAAATGCAAAACGAAGTGTACTTTTCGGACAATGGTTTTCATATAATTCTAATTTATTTTTTGCTTAATTTTCTTTTTAACCACGCTAATTTCAGCGTATAAAATCAAGACAATGATTAGCTTCAGTCTGCTGTTCAGCCAATTAGGGGTTTCAGCGCTCAAACAAAGCTTCAGTACGTTGAAAGACAAAGCCCCTTAAAATTTTACCGACATGGAATTACGACCAACAAAAATCATTACTTTCTCTACGTACATTGTGCAAACCATTTCAGCTGACGCACACACATACGCCCTAAATTATATATAAATGCAAAACAAGGATAAAAACACCAACGTAAGCATACGGTCGTTAAGTGTACACACGTAAAAAAAACTCATCCAATATTCCATAACGTAAGCCATATCATTTCCAGGGAGCGTTAATCTCCAGCAACCCGTACAGTCTGGCAAGACTAACAACGGTTATTCAATTTAACTGTGCAGAGAGCTGTTGCTAGGGTTATTAATGCATCTTTTATCGAGGGCTCAGTTGGACGCGCGTTACTGATTTTGCAATATTCATGATATTTATCATCGCTCACTGCTCAAGCATTCGCCGCGGCAACACTCCATTTAGCTTGTTTGGGCGTGATTTATTAAAAGTGGAGGAAATAACACTGCCTTTTCTCCTTGCCTTGAGAGTCGCCGAGACGTGAATTATACCGTGAAGTCTATCAACAGGAATTATGAATGAAGGATCGAAATCATGCAATCAATATTTCTCTCTTTATTTAGCCTTGATGTCTCTTTCTTGCCGGTCTGGCTTATGGAATTATATACCTGCGGGCCATCAAGTAGATCCTTCACTCTCACACGGAACAGACGCTGCGATTGCTACTAATGCTGCCAAGTCATAATACTAAAACACCGAATGCAATTTGTAACCGCCTCGGCCACTGACATGTATAATGTCACGAGCAAACACGTTATACATTATATAGACACAGATATACAAACACACGCACATACATACATATATATATACATATATATATACACATAGACACTTATGTGTGTGTGTGTATGTGTGTGTGTGTGTGTGTGTGTGTGTGTGTGTGTGTGTGTGTGTGTGGTTGTGTGTGTTTGTTTGTGTGTGTGTGTGTTTGTGTGTGTGTGTTTGCATGTGTGTGTGTATGCATG
>NC_061821.1:10622360-10629860 GCF_019202785.1 Penaeus chinensis
AGTGGGTATCGGACAGTCTGCCAGGTTTCGAACAATCACAATGCCACGTTTATTGGTACGTAATAAAACCTCTCAATTGAGGCTAACAGGGATATGACAGCACCGCCGCTCATAAGGGCGTATGATCTAGTGTTTATCGTGGAGACTTGGGACTTAGGAACCTCCAGTGTATAAGTCTGACCTACCCTGCGATGGGAGATGATCTTGGGCAGTGTGGCGGGGCCGCCCTCAGATGCTGGGGGGCTGCAGGTGCTAGTCTCTCCACCTTTATTACACTTTTATTCTTTATTGGTAAACACTTCATTCGACTGCGCTCCTGAAGTCGAGGCATCCATTGTAAATCAACCGCAAGAAAGAACGACATCATGCACAACCGTGTTGCAGGCGCCGTGCAAACAGCTGTATCATGCAAAGATGGGAAGGCGAACATAATTGACACGGTCCAGTACGTGTTCCTTGGATAAAATCGCCTTCCGCTCAGCATTCCTCGTTTATCGAATGGACTTCATTCAAATCAAAACTTCGGGGGGAAACTAGACCGGAGAGCCGAATGCCTTCCAAGTAATAAACGGTCTGAGATAAAAGGATTTAAAGTAAGCAATCAAATGATTTTTTTTTTTTTAATGAAGGGTAAAAAAAATCAAGCAGACCATCTAAAACACACGAACCGAACTGGACAAAGACACAAGTCTGAGCAGTAGCGGGCAGGAGCTTGATATGAACAGAATGTATACATAATGACTGTGTTTATTACATGCAATAAACTGAATAACGCCCGCTAGCTGTCCGGGGATGCCGGGTAATCTATCTGGAGGAGTGGGGAGAGAGAAAGGGAGAAGAGAGCGAGGAGAGAGAAAGGGAGAAGGGTAGAAATGAGGAAAGGGAAAGGGAGAAGGGTGGAGGTGAGTAGAGGGAAAGCGAGAAGAGAATGAGGAGAGAAAAAGGAAGAAGGTCGAGAGGAAGGAGATAAAAAGGGAGAAGGGTGAAAGGGAGGAGAAGGAAAGGGAGTAAGGAGAGAAAGGGAGAAGAATGGGAGTGAGGGTAGAGAAAAGGAGGATGTTAGTTAGCAGAGATAAAGGGAGAAGGTCGAGAGGAAGGGAGAAGAATGGCAGGGAGGAGAGAGAAAGGGAAAACATGTTTGAGAGAAGAAAGGGAGAAATGAGGATGGAGAGCACGATAAGGAGTGAGGAAAGTGAAATTGGGAAAATGAAGGAAGTTGAAATAAGGGTAAGAATAAAGGTGAATAGGTGAAGCATAAAAAAAAGTAAAAGTGAAAGGGTATGAACAAGATGACGGTTAATTGGCGAAGAAGGGAATAAATAGATGGACGGAAATCGAGAAGAATTAGAAAATGCTGTTGGGGAAGAGAAGGAGAGCGAGGTAAAGGGTGCAATATAAATGTTATTGTGAAAAATTCAATTACTGATAGTTTGTGTTTCATATGAATACACACATACATAAACACACACATACACACTGACATACATATAAACTAATAAACAGTCGCGTTTATATTCGAACAAACAATCAAACAAACAAACAAACAAACAAACAAACAAACAAACACACACACACACACACACAAACACACACACACACACACACACACACACACTCACACACACATTAACATATATTTCTTTCTGTTTAGAATGATTTAACTCATAATATGTTTCTAAGTACGCTAGTTATCCAACAGCTAATCCAATCATCCAACTGAGAATAATCATTAGTGACTGGTTATTATACCATCTATCATAATATATGAATCACTTTCTCATCTCTTGTCTTTTCATCTTAATATCATATCTGTTTCCTATTTCAGCCATTAAACTTCATTACTGGAAAACTTTCGTTATATATTTTTCTCATTATCTTATCACCACATCTTCTCCCCCTTCTTGTCTCTCTCCCTCTCCCCTTCCTCCTGCTTCTCCTCCTCCACTTCCGTTTCCTCCTACTCCTACCCCTTCCTTCTATTTCTCTCCTCCTCTCCTTCGCCCTCCATTCTCCCCTCCCCGTCCAACTTGCCCTTCCCTCTCTTACCCCTTCCCCCCCTTTCCTCCCTTTCTCCCTCCCCCTCCCCCTCCTCTCTCTCTTATTTCTCTCCCCCTCTCCTCCACCCTCCCCCTCTCCCCTCCCCTCCTCCTACCCTTTATTATTCTCACCTTTCTCTCATTCTCCCCCTCGACCCTCCCCTCCTCTCCCTCCTATTTCTCTCCCCCTCTCCTACACCCTCCTCCTCTCCCCTCCCCTCCTCCTCGCCATTCTCTCCACCCTTTCCATACCCCCCCCTTCCTCCCATTCTCCCTCCTCTTCCTCCTATTTCTCTCCCTTTCTCCTTCCACCTTCCCCCTCCCCTAATCCTAGCTCTCTATTCCCCATGCTACCTCCTCCCACCCTCTCCTTCTCCCCTTCTCCCTCTCCCTCACTCTCCTATTCCTCCTATTTCTCTCTCCATTTCCTTCACCCTCCCCCTCTCCCCTCCCCTCCTCCTACCCCTTTCCATCCTCCCCTTTCTCCCATTCTCCCTCCCCCACCCCCCTCTTCCTCCCATTCTCCCCCTCCCCTTCCCCTCCCTCTCCCTCTTCCTCCCATTCTCCCCCTCCACTCCCTCCCCCTCTTCCTTTCATTCTCCCCTTCCCCTCCCTCCCCCTATTCCTCCCATTCTCCCCTTCCCCCCCCTCTCCTCTTCCTCCCATTCTCCCCCTCCACTCCCTCCCCCCCTCTTCCTCCCATTCTCCCCCTCCCCTCCCTCCCCCTCTTCCTCCCATTCTCCCCCTCCCCTCCCTCCCCCTCTTCCTCCCATTCTCCCCCTCCCCTCCCTCCCCCTCTTCCTCCCATTCTCCCCCTCCCCTCCCTCCCCCTCTTCCTCCCATTCTCCCCCTCCCCTCCCTCCCCCTCTTCCTCCCATTCTCCCCCTCCCCTCCCTCCCCCTCTTCCTCCCATTCTCCCCCTCCCCTCCCTCCCCCTCTTCCTCCCATTCTCCCCCTCCCCTCCCCCCCCCTCTTCCTCCCATTCTCCCCCTCCCCTCCCTCCCCCTCTTCCTCCCATTCTCCCCCTCCCCTCCCCCCCCCCCTTCCCCCCATTCTCCCCCTCCCCTCCCTCCCGATCTTCCTCCCATTCTCTCCCTCCCCTCCCTCCCCCTATTCCTCCCATTCTCCCCTTCCCCCCCCTCTCCCTCTTCCTCCCATTCTCCCCCTCCACTCCCTCCCCCTCTTCCTCCCATTCTCCCCCTCCCCTCCCTCCCCCTCTTCCTCCCATTCTCCCCCTCCCCTCCCTCCCGATCTTCCTCCCATTCTCTCCCTCCCCTCCCTCCCCCTCTTCCTCCCATTCTCCCCCTCCCCTCCCCCAGCCCACCTCTCGCTTGTCCCACCTACCACACAAGGCTTATATTACAGTGTCATCTTCAATTACGCAAATGAAACACTCTGTCGCCTTCTGTGACAGGTGTGTGGGAGGAGGAGGGGTGGGGGAGGAAGGAGGGGTAAAGGGGGATAGGAGGGAGGAGTAAAGGGGGACTGGAGGGAGGGGCAAATGGGGAGGAGTGAGGGACAGAGAAGGTATGAGGGAGGGGAGGGAGAGAGTACAAGAGCGCAATGAGAGACGAGGTGAGGTAAGGGGTGAGGGGGAAGGTGATGGAAAGGAAGAAGGGGTGAGGAAGGACGGGAGGGAGGGAGGGAGGGAGAGGAAGGACGGGAGGGGAGGGGGGAGAGGAAAGACGGGAGGGGAGGGGGGAGAGGAAGGACGGGAGGGGAGGGGGGAGAGGAAGAGAAAGGGAAGTAGGGCGTAATGAGAATCGAGGTGAGGGAAGTGGAATGAGAGACAGAGGAAGGAAAAGAGGAAAAGTGGGGAAGGGGTGAGGAAGGACGGAAGTAGGAAAAGTGGGGAAGGGAGGGAAAGAGGAAGAGAAGGGAAGAGGAGAAGGAAAACAGAATTAGATACAAGGTTAAGAAAGTGAGAGAGGAAAACAAGAGGAGACAAGGAAGAAGAATATATAAGAAAAAGAAAAGAGGATGGGAATTTTGCATAAAAAAAGAAAAGGCAAAAAGGGAAGAAAAGAAACTGAGGGAGGCGAATGAAGGTGAGTGGAGAAGAAACAAAAGAGAGGGTCGAACAAAAGGGAAAATAGGCGAGAGAAACAGAACAGAGGAAGGCAGAGATGCATAAAAATGTGATGATTGAAGATAAAATAAGATGAGGAAAAAAGACTTGAGGATTTGAGAGATAAAAAAGAAAGTGAAAAAGGGAAGGTATGATATACAGGTAAGGAAAGTGTCAGGCAGGATTGCAAGTAGGACGTGACAGTTGTAGTCATTTCCGCAGTCTACGGTTATTTATATTTACTGTAGGATTCCCTTTTCATTCTTTTCTTCCTTCTTTTTTCTTTCTTGTCTTTTTTTTCTCTCTCTCTTTTTTTTCTTTTCTTTTTTAGTTCTACAGCGCCTGCTTACAATCACCTGACGTTCTTCTCATTAGTATCATATCAGGCAGATCCCATGTTGACTGTCTAAGTGACATAACTTTTATAACTCGAGAATACATCAGCAAAACGTGTCACTTCCCACACTAGAAACGCCATTCTGACCTGTATTTCATGACCTCCTTAGGCGTAAAGTCCCTTGCAACTTTTTCTCGTCCGTGATCTGCCAAAGTGTCTCTCACGTGTCTTCTCTTATTTCGCACGTGACATTGTTTATACATATTGTAGTACACCTATCTTCTCTGACATGCGTAAAGAAAGATAAATAAGAAGATTACAACTGAACTTATTTCATTAATGAATTAAAATACATGATATTTTCCGATATACAAACAACAAAAAAACGAAACAGGTATGGGTTCACTTTTATTTGTTTTACCAACAGATTGCAATACACGCATCTGATTACGAAAACTACGGAATAATTTCTACGAATGAACTTGAGACGAGGAAGCTTTATAACAAGATCCACGGCCAAAGAATTTACCTTTGTGAGAAGTGATTCTTAACAAATCCCGAAGAAAAGAGACTCGTCTTATCGGTTACGAGAAAATCGTTTTTGATTTGGGCTCATGACGTGGCAAAAAAAATAACGATTATTGTGATGGAATTTCCCATGACGCCATGTTCTTCGGACATCTGGAGCGGCCAAAGAGTTTCGTAAATGGATCTGCATCTCCGTTTCCTACGGCCGGTTAAGCGGGAACGCAGATCATTTACACAAATATAATTGTAGCTGTGTTTAATGTTTGTATTTTAATAAAGATTAGCAAATTTTTGTGACGATTTGTTTTATTTATCGAGTTTGTTTTACTTATTAAGTTAGTTATCAGGGACCAGCTGCAGGGCCTATATATTTTCATTATATATTCCCATTCACTACATACTTAGATACTTGTTCTTACAATTTCAAATCTTCTTTGGAATATGAGAAGCTATATGCAAAAATAGATAAAAGTAGATAATTATCAAAACAGGATTTCCCTCCATATTAAAGCTGCTAAATCTTATTCATAACGATAAAATCAATTTTTCCAGCGTGTCTATTATTAAGGATCACTTCTTATGGCTGGTGTTAAGCAGCTGATTTGCTCTTTCCCATCAAGTCACAGTGGATACCAATGGCCATTAGCTGAATGCGAATCATGGTGTAGAAAGTTTACTGGAACTGAAATATCATTTTTCTACAAGGTAATATAATCTATATCCCAGAAAATGACTCAGGGATTCATCAGTATCATATTCAAAATCAGTGCCAGAAGAGATGCTAAGACCTTCCGAAAAGCAGTTCAATGACAATACACAATTTTCAAGATAAACAAAATCTTAAAGTAACAGCAAAACACAATTCCGTCTATTGGCTTCCCTAGCACCTCTAGAAGCGCGATGTCTGTGTCTGTATACAAAAGGAAGAGGAAAACAGAACTAGCATCCTCCCGTAATCTCCCTTATTGACACCGATCACTTAGAGACACAAGAGGAAAATAACAATGACCTGCCTGGACTTTTAATTAACATTGCGGTCAGCTGAGCAACGCGATCGCGGGCTCATTCTCACACTCTCCTCTGCAACTGCAACCCAACACGGTGGTCTTAATTAGAATCTCAACTCTGTGCCCTGGGTCGACATAGCAGAAGGGTCGTCGTGCTCGTCCCTGGCAGGGGCTTAGAGCGAGCGAAGAACATGGGGAAGACTACAATGGCTATGGGGTGACTGGAATTCAAAGGGGAAGAAAGGACGAAGTATGTGTTATGCTTACTTACGTCTCTCTCTCTCTCTCTCTCTCTCTCTCTCTCTCTCTCTCTCTCTCTCTCTCTCTCTCTCTCTCTCTCTCTCTCTCTCTCTCCCTCTCTCTCTCTCTGCCCCTGTCTCTCTCTCTCTCTCTCTCTCTCTCACACACACACACACACACACACACACACACATATGTATGTGTGTATGTTTATGGTTTGTATGTATACGCATATATGTACATGCAGTATATATTATGTAATAAGCTTTTCAAATCACTCTGCCTTGACACCCAAATGCAGTGATCAGGAAACGACAATCGTGCGGCGGCAGGCCTGTTACGGTCACACCAGAATCAGTATTCAATCGTTCATTGTTAGATCCATCCCTCAGTATTAATGGAATCGTGAGAGTAATTTAGCGTCACAAACGTTCACAGGGAAGAGTAGATGGGCATTAATTCTGATAACTCTTGATCACAAAAAATTGAAAAATGATTTTGAAATTTTATACAAGATCGACTTATACGTACTTATATTTACTCCCTCCCTCCCTCCCCCCCTCCCTCTCTCCTTCCCTCTCTCTCTCTCTCTCTCTCTCTCTCTCTCTCTCTCTCTCTCTCTCTCTCTCTCTCTCTCTCTCTCTCTCTCTCTCTCTCTCTCTCTCTCTCTCCTCTCTCTCTCTCTCTTTTTCTCTCTCTCACACACACACACACATACACACATACAGCAAACACAGAACACAGACAGAAACATCTAGACAAACTTAATGGCATATATCAGTTTTTAACAATAAAGAAATCTCTAGCCGCATGCGTATTCCCCTTCCTGCAAGCGGCGAAGCGGATCGTCAGGACACTGGGTCCCACTGCCAGCGCCGACTCGCGTGGGCCAGGCGCACGCCAGCGCTAAGTAATGACACATTCGGAGGTAAACAGCCGCCGATAATGTGCATGATCCAGGATGTGCAAGATGTAACGCGACGGATCAGGTGAGAGCGATACACAACTTAGCCGAGGACGAGCCTCCGGGGGACAGGTCGGACGCTTTCTTGGGAGGAGAGAAAGCTAGGAACTGGACCTTAGGAAGCCCTCTTTGGGTATTTTTATTAGAAACATATATACATATATACATGAATATGTGTTTATATATATGTGTATATATATATATATATATATATATATATATATATATATATATATACACACTTAAACATGCACACATAATTTCAGTTTATCGTAGATACATTGGTGGATTGAAAACCAACAACAATGATTACCTAAACA
>NC_061821.1:10672360-10674860 GCF_019202785.1 Penaeus chinensis
CCCCCTCCCCTTCCCCCCATCGACCTTTCCCCCTCCCCTTCCCCTGATCCACCTCTCCCCCTCCCCTTCCCCCCATCCACCTCTCCCCCTTCCTTCCCCCCATCGACCTTTCCCCCTCCCCTTCCCCTGATACAGCTTTCCCCCTCCCCTTCCCCTGATCCACCTCTCCCCCTTCCCCTTCCCCCCATCGACCTCTCCCCCTCCCCTTCCCCTGATCCACCTCTCCCCCTCCCCTTCCCCTGATCCACCTCTCCCCCTTCCCCTTCCCCCCATCGACCTTTCCCCCTCCCCTTCCCCTGATCCACCTCTCCCCCTTCCTTCCCCCCATCGACCTTTCCCCCTCCCCTTCCCCCCATCGACCTTTCCCCCTCCCCTTCCCCTGATACAGCTTTCCCCCTCCCCTTCCCCTGATACAGCTTTCCCCCTCCCCTTCCCCTGATCCACCTCTCCCCCTTCCTTCCCCCCATCGACCTTTCCCCCTCCCCTTCCCCTGATACAGCTTTCCCCCTCCCCTTCCCCTGATCCACCTCTCCCCCTTCCCCTTCCCCCCATCCACCTCTCCCCCTTCCTTCCCCCCATCGACCTTTCCCCCTCCCCTTCCCCTGATCCACCTCTCCCCCTTCCCCTTCCCCCCATCGACCTTTCCCCCTCCCCTTCCCCTGATCCACCTCTCCCCCTCCCCCTCCCCCCATCCACCTCTCCCCCTTCCCCTTCCCCCCATCGACCTTTCCCCCTCCCCTTCCCCTGATCCACCTCTCCCCCTTCCCCTTCCCCCCATCCACCTCTCCCCCTCCCCTTCCCCTGATCCACCTCTCCCCCTTCCCCTTCCCCCCATCCACCTCTCCCCCTCCCCTTCCCCTGATCCACCTCTCCCCCTCCCCTTCCCCCCATCGACCTTTCCCCCTCCCCTTCCCCTGATACAGCTTTCCCCCTCCCCTTCCCCCCATCCACCTCTCCCCCTTCCCCTCCCCCCATCCACCTCTCCCCCTCCCCTTCCCCTGATCCACCTCTCCCCCTTCCTTCCCCCCATCGACCTTTCCCCCTCCCCTTCCCCTGATCCACCTCTCCCCCTTCCCCTTCCCCCCATCCACCTCTCCCCCTCCCCTTCCCCCCATCCACCTCTCCCCCTCCCCTTCCCCCCATCCACCTCTCCCCCTCCCCCTCCCCCCATCCACCTCTCCCCCTCCCCTTCCCCTTCCCCCCATCCACCTCTCCCCCTTCCCCTTCCCCCCATCCACCTCTCCCCCTCCCCCTCCCCCCATCCACCTCTCCCCCTCCCCCTCCCCCCATCCACCTCTCCCCCTCCCCTTCCCCCCATCCACCTCTCCCCCTTCCCCTTCCCCCCATCCACCTCTCCCCCTCCCCTTCCCCCCATCCACCTCTCCCCCTTCCCCTTCCCCCCATCGACCTTTCCCCCTCCCCTTCCCCCCATCCACCTCTCCCCCTTCCCCTTCCCCCCATCCACCTCTCCCCCTCCCCCTCCCCCCATCCACCTCTCCCCCTTCCCCTCCCCCCATCCACCCTCCCCCTCCCCTCCCCCCATCCACCTCTCCCCCTTCCCCTTCCCCCCATCGACCTTTCCCCCTCCCCTTCCCCTGATACAGCTTTCCCCCTCCCCTTCCCCCCATCCACCTCTTCCCCCTTCCCCTTCCCCTGATCCACCTCTCCCCCTTCCCCTCCCCCCATCCACCTCTCCCCCTCCCCTCCCCTCCCCCCATCCACCTCTCCCCCTTCCCCTTCCCCCCATCGACCTTTCCCCCTCCCCTTCCCCTGATACAGCTTTCCCCCTCCCCTTCCCCTTCCCCCCATCCACCTCTCCCCCTCCCCTTCCCCTTCCCCTCCCCCCATCCACCTCTCCCCCTCCCCTTCCCCCCATCCACCTCTCCCCCTTCCCCTCCCCCCATCCACCTCTCCCCCTTCCTTCCCCCCCATCGACCTCTCCCCCTCCCCTTCCCCCCATCCACCTCTTCCCTTTCCCTCCCCCCATCCACCTCTCCCCCTTCCTTCCCCCCATCGACCTTTCCCCCTCCCCTTCCCCTGATCCACCTCTCCCCCTCCCCTTCCCCTGATCCACCTCTCCCCCTTCCCCTTCCCCTGATCCACCTCTCCCCCTCCCCTTCCCCTCCCCCCATCCACCTCTCCCCCTTCCCCTCCCCCCATCCACCTCTCCCCCTCCCCCTCCCCTTCCCCCCATCGACCTCTCTCCCTCCTCTTTCCCTCACCCCCCCTCCCCCACCACCTGCCACCAGTCATGAATTACTGCCACTATCATCACGAACCTTCAACACTCCATCATTATCTTTGCATTTTTTTTTTTCAACCCACTCCACGGCTCTGTTTTCCTATAACCGTTATTTTATAATAGTTTTTCTTTTGTACCGTTCCTCCATCGCTTCTGTTTAACGATTAACAGACGACGTTTTTTTTCCGCCTGCTGTCCGTTATTCATGGCGTTACTTTGTTTTATTTTTTGCCTTTGTCTCTGTTGTATCTATTAAGG
>NC_061821.1:10679860-10692360 GCF_019202785.1 Penaeus chinensis
TTTTAATCTCTCGTCCACCCACAAACTTTTGCAAATGCTTCAGAGCAGTAATTCAAGTGCGTGCCCTTTCCGGTGTGACAAAACAGGCTTGTTTTTTTTCTGTTTATTTACAAGTGCGATGCCCTCGCGTGTGACAAGAACAGCTGTTTATTTGTCCTCGTCTTTGTTCACTTCTTGAAACTCGTCACAAGAGATAACACAGACTGCATCGTAAGCCCGAGAGATTTTTGTTGTTGTGTGCACTGTTGTCATTTTATCTGTGTATTACTCATTTTACATTTCCATGAACACTGTCGAAGAAACTCGTTGTGAAGTATTAAAAAAGAAACAGAACGTGATGGCCATGACATGCAATACTGAATTCATTACACAGAAACTGGAGAACAAAAATACAAATTCAGAATCTTTGTGAAATCCCTTTTTTCTTTGAAAATTTCCCATCCAAACCCCACATTTTCTCAATGAAACCTCGTTTTTCTTCGACTTTTTTTCATGGGATGAGAGATTACATGTAAATAAAGACTACTATCTATAAAATTCTTGTTTATTGAATATTAAATTCATCTTTCTATCTATCATCTTCTTTTATCTATCTATCTATCTATATATAAACACACACACACACACACACAGACAGCTTTCTATCTTTTTATCTATGTAACTATGTATCTATCCACCTATCTATGTGTCTATCTATCCATCTACCAGTGTATCAGTCTATCTATCTCTCTATATATCTGTCTGTTTTTTTTTGTCGTCCGTCTGTTTTTTGTCTGACTGTCGCTGTCGTCTGTCTGTCTTTTTTTGTCCCGTCGTCTGTCTGTCTGTCTTCTGTCTGTCTGAGAGAGAGAGAGAGAAGAGAGGAAAAAGAGAGAGAGAGGAGAAGAGAGAGAGAGAAGAGAGAGAGAGAGAGAGAGAGAGAGGAGAGAGAGAAGATAGATAATAATAGATAATAGAGAAGGGGAGAGAGGAAGAGAAGAAGGACAGAGGAAGGAGAAGAAGAAGAAGAAGAAGCAGAAGAAGAAGGAGAAGAAGAAGAAGAAAAAGAAGAAGAAGAAGAAGCAGAAGAAGAAGAAGAAGAAGTAGAAGAAGCAGAAGAAGATGAAGAAGAAGAAGAAGCAGAAGAAGAAGTAGAAGAAGAAACAGAAGAAGAAGGAGAAGAAGAAGAAGAAGAAGAAGAAGAAGAAGCAGAAGAAGAAAGACGTCGCCAACAAAAGCCTCCTCCAATTTGTCTCGTCTGACGCCTCGACAAAGCTTCTTATTTATTTATTCCTCTCCTCCCATAATGGCCCGCTCTAAGAAGCTTGAAGAAAAGCATTTCCTGTCGAGAGATTAAAGGGTTAAGCATCTCCTAATGGATGTTGGAGATAGCATCGTCCGTGTTTATAACCACTGGGCAGAACACGGGGTAATGTGATACGGGGAGTTTTCTCTGTGTTACCCTCGTCCCATTTTCTTCCTGGCTCTGTCTCTCTTCCTCCTTCTCTCTTCTCTTTTTTTTTCTCTTCCCTGTTCTCTTTTTTCTCTTCTTTGTTCTCTTTTTGTTCTCCTTTTTCTCTTCTCTGGTTTCTTCTCTGTTCTGTCTTTGGTTTGAGTCTCGTCTATCTATCTTTTATATTTTTTTCTTCTTTGTCTTTCTCTGTTATTTGTTTTTTTCCCCCTTTTTGTGTTGCATCTGTTCTTGTGTCCCATATTCTTCTATTTTCATTCCTTCTCTGCATTGCTTCTTCCCTTTTCCTTCTCTTTCCCTCATTCTTTATTAATTTCGTGTTCTTCTCATTTTCTCCTTGTTGTGTTCATTCTCCCTTCCTTCCCCCTTATTCTTGGATCATCATATATTCTGTTTGCCATTATTTTGCTGTCCTTTTCCTTTTCTTATCCTTTATTTTTGGTTTGCCTCGCGTTCTCCCTCTCCTCCTCCCCGTCTCTCTGTTTGTATTCTGTTCCTTTCTCTCTTCCCTTATTCTCTTATTCTTTGCTCGTCACTTTTCACCTCTCTTTTTCTCCATCTTGTATTACATTATTCCCTGTCCCTGTCATTTATTCTTGTTTTGTTTTGTTCCCCTTTCTTCCTCCTCGTCTTGCGTTGCTTCCTTCCCTTCCTCGTCCTTTATTCTTAGCTCGTCATTTACTCTATCCTTCTCTTTTCCTCCATTTTGTGTTTTTTGTCTTTTTCTTCTTCGTTCCATTTTATCGCTTCGGTTTGATTTTGATTAGCGTCGATTTCCTTTTGTTAAGTACGTTTTTTCTCCGATTTATATTTGTTGGTCTCGGTTTAGCATCTTCTCGCCTCGTTTTTTTTTTTTTTTTTTTCAAAATCTGGTTTTCTTGTTTTATTTATAGGGAATTTCTTTGTGTGTTTTTATGTATGTTATATTATTTTCTCTCCCCCCTCCTCTCCTCCCTTTACTCTCCTCTCCCCCTCCCCCTCCTTCTTCTCTTTTTCTCTCCTCTCCCTTTTTTCTCCTCTCTATTCTCTCTTTTTCCTCTCTCTCTCTTTTTCATCCCTCGTTCCTTTCTCCGCTCTTCTTTTTCCCCCCCTTTTTCTCTCTCTCTCTCTTCTTTTCCCCCTTTTCCCCTCTCCGCCCCCCCCATCCCCTCCTCTCCTCCCTCTCTTTTTTCTCTCTCTCTCTCTCTTCTCTCCTCCTCCCTCTTTCTTCTCTCTCTCCTCTTTTTTCTCTCTCTTTTCTCTCTCATCTCCTTTCCTCCTCTTTTCTCTTTTTCTCTCCATCCTTTTTTCCCCTTTCCTCTCTTTTCTTTCCCCTCCCCTTCTCCCATCTTTCCTCTCTCTCTCCCCTCTTCCCCTTTCTCCTCTCTCTCTCTCTTTTTCTCTCTCTCCTCTCCTTCTTTCTCCTTCTCCCCTTCCTTTTCTCCTCTCTTCCTCTCCCCCATTTCTTCTCTCTCTCTCTCTCTCTCTTTCTCTCGCCTCCCCGTCTTTTCTCCTCTTCTTCTCTTCCTCTCCTTCTTCTATCCCTTTCTCTCTCTCTCTTCTCTCTCTCTCCTCTCTTTTTCTCTCTCTCTCCTTCTTTCTCCTCTCCCTCCTTCTTTCACTCTCTCTCTCCCCTCTCTCTTCTCTCTCCCCCTCTCTCTTTCCCTTTTCCCCTCTTTCTCCCTCTCTCCCTCTCCTCCCCCTCTCTCTCTTCTCTCTCCTCTCTCTCTCTTCTCTTTCTCTCTCTCTCTTTCTCTCTCTCCTTTCTCTCCTTCTCTTTTCCCCCCCCTTTTTTCTCTCTCTTTCCTCTCTTTTTTTTTTTTCTCTCCTCTCTCTCCTCTCCTTCTCTCTCCTCTCTCTCTTTCCTCTCTCTCTCTCTTCTTCTCTCTCTCTCCTCTTTTCTCTTCTCTCTCCTCTCTCACCTCTGTTCCTTCTCTCCCTCTCTCCTCTCTCCTTCCCTCTCTCTCTTCTCTCCCTTTTCAACTCTCTTCTCTTTCCCTCTCTCTTCCTTTCTCTTTCCTTTTCTCTCTCTTTTTCTCCCCTCCCCCTTCCTTTCTCCTCCCTCTCCTCTCCCCCTTCCCCCTCCTCTCTCTTCTCGTCTCTCTCTCTCTCTCTCTCTCTCCTCTTTCCTCTCCTCTCTCTTTCTCTCTCTCTCTTCCTCTCTTTCTCCTCTCCCTCTCTCTCTCTTTCCTTCCCTCTTTTTCCCCCTCCCCTCTTTCTCTCTCTCTCCCCCCCTTTCTCTCCTCTCTCTCTCTCACTCTTTCTCTCTCTCCTCCTCGCTCCTCTCACTCTCCGTCTCCTCCTCCTCTCTCTCCTCATCTCTCTCTCTCTTTTTTCTCTCTCTCTCTCGTCATCTCTCTCTCTCTCTCTCTCTCTTCTCTCTCTCTCTCTCGCTCACTCACTCACTCACCCACTCACTCACTCGTTCACCCATTTTTACTTACTCTTACTCTTAGACTCACTATCGCACACTCTCTTGGTGTTTTTTCCTTGTTTTGTGTGCTTATTCTCTGTCTTTTACAAATGAATTACATCATCGCCCTCGTTGACACACTGTCCGTCTCTCCCCTTGGTTCGTTATGTGCCAGGTGTTCTTCATTCAGGTGTTCTTTTCTCAGGTGTTCTCTTATCTCACATCATATCTCAGTTCAAAATGTTTACTCTAATTTTTCTGGAGTAACGTTTTCAAGAGTAACAATTACCATTTTTTGGCACTGTTTCTCTCGCTCTCTTTCTCAGCCCGATGAAAATATTTGCTTGAATTCTTGCTTGCATTTTTGCAAGATAATATACACGGATGTTTCCACAACTTGCTATAAGAAGAACCCCAAAAACGCATGTTTTCCCTTTTGCATAACCTGGGCAAGTAAATATTTTTTTAATTTTTTTGGGAAAGAACAAGGGAATTTTAAAGATAAAGATTAATGGCAGGTTAATAAAATACAGAATAAAAATCATAGTTACGGAGGACATCTGGTCAGACATGGGGAGCCCTTTTTAAAAAAAAACAAAATGTTTGGGTACAAACTTAAAGTTTATCGCTCGCAAAAAATAACGAAAAAAAATCGATGCTCTAACCACGACATCTTACTGCACTTAAGCGAGATGAAGGAATTAGTGCTGTCTGTATGTCTCTCGCGTCATCGATTCTTTTTTCCCCCGTTTTAAATCTGTGCAGCCCCCCTCTCTCTCTCCTCTCCTTTTCTCCTTTTTTCTTCCCAACCCCCCCCCCCTCAAGCCGGTTTTTTTTTCTCTCTCTCTGGCCCCCCCCTCTTCCTTTCTTACCCCCCTGTGCATCTCTCTCCTCTCGCGTCATCGATTTTTTTTTCTCTCGTTTTTAAATCTGTGCACCCCTCTCTCTCTCTCTCTCTCTCTCTCTCTCCTCCCTCTCTCCTCTCCCTCTCTTTTCTCTCTCTCTCTCTCCTCTCTTTCTCTGTGCATTTTTCTCTCTCCCCTCGCCCCTTTTTTCGGAATTTCTTTTTCTCCACCCCCCCCTTTTACCCCCCTTTTCCCTCTCCCCCCTCTCTCTCTCTCTCCTTCTTCTTTCCTCCTCTCTCCCCCCGTTTTTTTTTTTCTCTTTTTTTCTCTCTCTCTCTCTCCCTCCCCTTCCAGGCCCCCCCCCCGGCCCCCCTCTCTCTCTTACCTGTATTTTTCCCCCCCGGGGTCACCTTTTTTCCCGCCCCTCAATTTTTGCTTTCTTTTTCTCTCGTTTTTTTTACTCCCGTGCATTTTTTTCTCGCCCCCTTTTTCTTCTCTCTCCCCCCTCCCCTCCTTTTCTCTCCTTTTTCCTCATCTCTCTCGTCTCCTCTCTTCTCTCTCTCCCCCTCTTTTTTCTCTTACTCTAGCCCTATTTTTTTCTCTCTTTTCCCCGGCCCCCCCCATTTTTATTTTTTTTTTTTTCTCTCCTTTTTACTCTGTGCATTTTTCTCTCCCCTCCCCCTCCTTTTTTCTTTTTCTTCTCTCTCTTCTCAATCCTCTCTCTCTCTTCGTTTTTCTTCTCCCCTTTTCTCTCCCTTTCTCTGTGCATTTTTCTCTCTCTCCTCCCTTCCCTTTTTTTCTTTTTCTCTCCTTTTACTCTGGCAATTTTTCCCCTCTCTCCTTCTCTCTCCTTCTCTTCTTTTTCCCTTTTTCTGTCCTCTCTCTCTCTCTCTTACCTCTGTGCATCTCTCTCTCTCTCGCGTCATCGATTCTTTTTCTCTTGTTTTACTCTGTGCATCTCTCTCTCTCTCTCTCTCTCTCTCTTCTTCCTCTCTCTCTCGCTCTCTCTCTCTCTCTCTCTCTCTCTCTCTCTTCTCTTTCTCACTCTGTGCATCCTCTCTCCTTCTCCCCCCCCCCCCCCTCTCGCGTCATCGATTCTTTTTCTCCGCTCGTTTACCTGTGCATCTCTCTCTCTCTCTCTATCTCTCTCTCTCTCTCTCTCTCTCTCTCTCTCTCTCTCTCTACTCTTACTCTGTGCATTCTCTCTCCTCTCTCGCGTCCACGATTATTTTCGTTTTCTCTCGTTTAACGCTGTGCATACTCTCTCTCTCTCTCTCTCACTCCGGTCCTCTTCACTCTCCTCTCTCTCTCTCTCTCTTCTCATCTCTTACTCTGTGCATCATCTCTCTCGTCTCTCTCTCTTTTTCTCTCTCGTCTTCTCTCTTCCTCTCCTCTCTCCCCTCTCTCCTCTCATCTCCTCCTCTCCTCTCCTCTCCTTACTCTTGCATCTCTCTCTCCTTCTCTCTCTCTCCTCTCTCTTCTTACTCTGTGCTTTTCTCTCTCTCCTCCTCTCTCTCCTCACTCTCTCTCACCGCTCATTCTCTCTCTCACTCTCTCTCATCTCTCTCTCTCTCTCTTACTCTGTCATCTCCCCTCTCTTCTCCTCCGCGTCATCGATTCTTTTTCTCTCGTTTTACTCTGTGCATCTCTCTCTCTCTCTCTCATTCTCAACTCTCTCTCTCTCCCGTCTCTCTCTCTCTCTCTCTCTCTCTCTCTTCTCTTACTCTGTGCATCTCTCTCTCTCTCGCGTCATCGATTCTTTTTCTCTCGTTTTACTCTGTGCATATCTCTCTCTCTCTCTCTCTCGTCTCTCTCCTCTCTCTCTCCTCTCTCCCCATCTCCCTCTCTCTGTCTCTCTCTCATCTACCTCTTGTGCATCTTCTCTCTCTCTCTCGTCTCTCTCGACTCATCTCACTCGATCGCTCTCCTTCTCACTCTCTCCATCCTCTCCTCTCCTCTCTCTCTCTCACTCCGTCATACTCTGTGCATCTCTCTCTCTCGTCTCCTCTTTCTCTCTCTCTCTCTCTCTCACTCTCTCTTACTTCTGAGCATCTCTCTCTCTCTCTCTCTCTCTCTCTCTTACTTCTCTGTGCATCTCTCTCCTCGCTTCTCTCGCTCTCTTCCTCCGGCTCGTCGTCTCCTCTCACCCTCTCTCTCTTCCCATCTCTCTCTTACTCTGTGCAATCTCTCCCTCTCCCCCGCGCCCTCGTTTCTTTTTCTCCTTTTTAAAATCTGTGCATTCTCTCTCTCTCTCTCTCTAACTCTCCCTCCCCTCTCTTTCCCTCCTCTCCTTCCCCCGTCTCCTCCCCCCTCCCCTCTCCCCCCTCTCTCTCCCCTTTTCATTCTCCTCTCCCCCTTCCCCTCTCCCCCCCTTTTTCTCTCTTTTTACTCGGGGCTTTCTCCCCCTCCTCCTCTCCCCTCTCCCCTCCTCCCTTACTCCTAATCCCCTTCTCTCTTTTCTTACTCTGTGATTCTCTCTACTCCTCTCTTTTTTCTCTTTTTCTTTTCACCTCTCTCTCTCTCTCTCTCTCTCCCCCCCTTCTCTTGACCCTCTCTCCCCTCTCCCCTTCTCTTCCCCTTCTCTCTCTCCCCCTTTTTTTTCCCCTCTTTTCTCTTCTCTCTCTTTTCTTTCCCACGGTCCCCTTCTCCCCTCTCTCCTCTCGCTCCCCGACCCCTTTTTCTCTCTTTTTTCTCTTCTTCCCCCTTTTCACTCTCTCTCTCCGCCCCAAATCATTCTTTTTCCTCGTTTTTCCTCGGTGCAACTCCCCTCTCCCCTCCCCCTTCTCCCACTCCCCAATCTCTCCATCTTCCTCCCCATTCCCCCTCTCTCCCCCTTTCCTCTTCACCTTTTCCCCTCTCTCTTCCTCTCCCTCCTTTTCCCACCTCTCTTCTCTCCTTTTCCTCTTTCTCTCCTCCCTTCTCTCTCTCTCCTCTCGGGCCCTCTCTTCTCTTAAATTCTTCCTAACCCCCTCTCTCCCTTTCCCTTCCAATCCTCCCTCCTCTCTCCTTTTCTCTCTTCCCCTCCCCGTCCCCTTTTACTCTGTCATCCCCTCTCTCTCCTCTCTCCCTCCTTTTCTCTCCTCATCTCCTCTTTTTCCCCTAAATTTTCTCTCCCTCTCCCCTCTACTCTGTGCATCTCTCTCTCTCTCGCGTCACCCGATTCTTTTTCCCCTCCTCGTTTTTAAACTCGGGTGCATCCTCTTTTTCTCTCTCCCCTCTCTCCCACCCTTCCCTCCTCTCCCCTTCTCTTCTCTCTCCTCTCTTAAAAATCCTCTCTCCCTCTCTCTCTCTCCCCCAATCCCCCTCCTCCCTCTCCCTCTCTCTCCTCTCTCTCTCTCTTACTTGTGCACTCTCTCCTCCCTTCCTCTCCTTCTCCCCCCTTTTCCCCTTTTAAAATTCCCCTTCTCCTCTCCTCTCTCTCCTCTCTCTCTCCTCCCACTCTCACTCTCTCTCTTTTCTCCCTCCCTCTCTCTCTCCTCCCTCTCTTCTTTTTTTCTTTTTTTTACTCTGTGCATCTCTCCTCCCCCTCCCCCTCCTCCTCACCGTTCTTTTTCTCCCCCCTTTTACTCTGTGCATCCTCTCTCTCTCATCCCCTCTCTTTCTCCTCCTCTTTTTCTCCCTTACCTGGTGAAATCTCTCTCTCCCTCTCTCTCTCCTCTCTCTCTCCCCCTCTCTCTTCTCCCCTTTAACTCTGTGCACCCTCCTCTCTCTCCCCCTCCATCATTCTTTTCTCTCTTTTCACTCTGTGCATCTCTCTCCTCTCTCCTCTTTCCTCCCCTCTTCTCTCTCCTCTCTCTTTCCCTTCTTCTCTCCTCTTCCTCTTTTTTCTCCTCTCTCTCTCTCTCTCCTTCCCCCCCCCCTCCTCTTCTTTCCCCCTTTTCCCCTCTCCTTTTCCTTTTAACTCTGGCAATCTCTCTCTCTCTCTCTCTCGTCTCTCTCTCTCCCCTTTTCCTTTACTCTGGCATCTCTCTCTCCTCTCTCCCCCTCTCCCCACCCCCTTTTCCCCTTTTCCTTTTTCCCCATCTTCTCTCTCTCTTTTCTTCCTTTTCATCTCGGGTGCATCTCTCTCCTCTCTTCCCTCTCCAATTTTCCTCTCGCTTCGTCTCTCTCCCCTCCTTACTCTGTGCATCCTCTCTCTCCTCTCCTCCCCCTTCTCCCCCTCTCTCTCTCTTCTCTCTCACCCTCTCTCTTCTCTTCCAAACCACTCTCCTTCTCGCTCCTCTCATCTCTCCCCCCTCCTCCTCTCTTACTCTGTGCATTCTCTCTCTCTCCTCTCCTCTCCCCTCTTCCCTCTCTCTCCTCTCTTTTTCCCTCTTCTCATCTCTCCTCTTTTCCCCTCTCCCCTCTCCCTCTCCTCTCCCCTCTTCTTTCTCTCTCTCTTCTCTCTCTCTTTCTCTCTCTCTTACTCTGTGTATCTCTTTCTCTCTCTCTCTCTCCCCCCCCCCCCTCTCTTTCTCTCTGCATCTCTCTATCATTGCATCTCTGCCTGTCGGTCTGTCTCTGCCTGTCTCTCTCTCTCTCTCTCTTTCTCTCTGTATATTTCCTTTTCATTATCTCGCTCTTTTAATCCTTCTCTCCCTCATCTTCTCCTTCCCTTCCTCTTTTCTTCCTTCCTTCTCCCTCTCCCTTTCCCCCATGCCTCTTTGTTCCAACTCCGAAGCACTAATATTTCTCTTTCTTTCCTTTCCCTCCTTCCCTCATCCCTTCCTTTCCCTATCCCTGCCTCCCTCCCCCCTTCCCTCCCTCACCCCATCCCTCTTTTCCTTCTTCCTTCTCTTTCTCCCTCTCTCCCTCCCTCACCTCATCCCTCTCTTCCTCCTTCCTTCTCTTTCTCCCTCTCCCTCCCTCCCTCACACCTTCACTACCTTACCCATCCCTTTCTAACTCCTTCCTTCTCTTTCTCCCTCTCCCTCCTTCCTTCATCCCATCGCTCTCTCCCTCCCTCCTTCTCTTTCTCCCTGTCCCTCCCTCCCTCCCTCCCTCACCCCTTTCCTCCCTTAACCCCACCCCCCTCTTCCTCCTTCTCTTCCTCACCCCATCCCTCTCTCCCTCCTTCCTTCTCCTTGCCCCTCTCCCCGTGTCTTCTCGCTCCATCACCCAGGCACCACTTCTGTCGAGATGCACAAGGATAACCCGACCAAGATGGAAGGCGAGGTGAGGCCCGAGGAACAAGATGGATAAGCTAACTGACAAACCTCTCAGGTGGAGTGCTAGGTTGCGGTGGGGGGTGGGGTGGGGGGTGACGTCTGCGGGGTTGCGGTGCGGTTGATGTGCTCTAGCAGGAATCATGGGGGGAGGGTGGGGTGAGGGTGAGGGTGGCAGGGGTGTGGGGTGAGGGTGAGGGTGGCGGGGGGGTGGGGTGAGGGTGGGATGGCGGGGGTGTGGGGTGAGGGTGAGGGTGGCGGAGGGGTGGGGTGAGGGTGGCGGAGGGGTGGGGTGAGGGTGGGGTGGCGGGGATATTTTACAAGATGGAGTGAGGTTGGATGGCTGCCAGAGGATTATGGGGGATGTTTTGGCGACGTCCTGAGGTTGTGGAGGGGGCGCTGTGGGGGTGTAGCGGGTTGTGACAGCGGCGTGAGGTGTGGCGAGGTTGCTAGGAGAGATGTACAGGTCCGGTGATATATTAGGGCAATGATACTGAGGTTGAGTGAATGTCAATTGATTTTCCGTTAAATGCTGGCGGTGGTTGTGGTTCTCTGGACTCTCCTAAATGTTTACGATTTAAACAAAAATCACGCTCAGGAAAGGAAATCAATAAATTAACATGATAAGAGCAAACTGTTAGTAATGAGCGTTCAAAAGTAATAAAGTAAATGATACAACACAGCTAATTCCTTCTACAATTGAATAAAACGAGAACAAAATATACTTTGTGGATGATAAGCGTTTTACAAAAAAAAAAAAAAAAAAAAAAAAAAAAAAAAAACATTAAACGGAGACAAAAAAGGGGAAGGAAGGGGGAACCAACCAAAAGGGGAGATAAGTAGCAAAGGTCGAGACAAGATAAAGGTCGATAAGCAGAAAGATGAACAGGTCTGGTAAGGTCTGGGGATACAAGACCGATTCCCTGGACGACCAACTTCGCCGATTGAGTGTAAGATTCCTCCCCCTGTGGTAACTGCGGGTAATTATCTATTGCCAAGAATCAGTCTAGCGTCAGGAAAACAGAAGAAGTAGTTTGTTTGCGTTCGAGAAATACATTTTTATTGCAGGTGGGCGGGGCTTTGAGGCGACCCTGTGCTGTACGGGGTCACCTCGCGGAACGGGGTGGCGCGCGCAGCATTTGTGTTATCTGCCTATCTTATGTTTAAGGTCGCTTCTTGATAACAGGCCACGGAGAGGGATTGGGTGTTTGGAGATTTTATTTCTTCTTCTTCTTATTTTTTAAATTTTGCTAGAATAGATGACTTATCCTTTTGTTTTCTTCTTTGAAGCAGGCAATATAAAATTGAACATGAATGAAACTCACACACAGACACACACTGGTACAGACACAAACACACACACACACACACACACACACACACAAACGCACACGCGCAAATAAAAACAACAGCAAAATAATCTGAATAAAGTAAATTTTCTCGCGGATATAGGCAACTGATAGAATGCATTCTTGTTCATTGTTATGCAATGTTGCAATGGGCGATCTGCAACCGATAGGAAGCATGCATCTAATTAAAGGATGTTAAATCGGAAATTGGAGTTTCTACGATTAAAGACATTTTTGTTACTGGCACAAGTATGTTTTGCTAGTTTTCTTTTGGAACTAAACTTTATGAATTCAATTTGAATTTAAACTTTAACGTCAGCTATAGTACTTCGCGGTTATCTAGAGTAATTTTTACTATCATCTCCCAACACTTATACTCCAATATATTAAAGCAAATAAAGAGATAAAAGGAAAAAAAAGTAGGATTGGAAAGTACACACGCATACACACACACAAACACACAAACACACACACACACAAATAAACATATTTTTCTCCGACACCTTCAGCACCCCCGGGCTTCTCCAGCACACACATGGTTTCCTCCATCACTACACTTCCCTCCCTCTATTTCTCACAGATCGAGCTACCTACCTACCTACCTACCTACCTACCTACCTACCTACCTACCTACCTACCTACCTACCTACCTACCTACCTACCTACCTACCTACCTACCTACCTACCTACCTACCTACCTACCTACCTACCTACCTACCTACCTACCTACCTACCTACCTACCTACCTACCTACCTACCTACCTACCTACCTACCTACCTACCTACCTACCTACCTACCTACCTACCTACCTACCTACCTACCTACCTACCTACCTACCTACCTACCTACCTACCTACCTACCTACCTACCTACCTACCTACCTACCTACCTACCTACCTACCTACCTACCTACCTACCTACCTACCTACCTACCTACCTACCTACCTACCTACCTACCTACCTACCTACCTACCTACCTACCTACCTACCTACCTACCTACCTACCTACCTACCTACCTACCTACCTACCTACCTACCTACCTACCTACCTACCTACCTACCTACCTACCTACCTACCTACCTACCTACCTACCTACCTACCTACCTACCTACCTACCTACCTACCTACCTACCTACCTACCTACCTACCTACCTACCTACCTACCTACCTACCTACCTACCTACCTACCTACCTACCTACCTACCTACCTACCTACCTACCTACCTACCTACCTACCTACCTACCTACCTACCTACCTACCTACCTACCTACCTACCTACCTACCTACCTACCTACCTACCTACCTACCTACCTACCT
>NC_061821.1:10704860-10709860 GCF_019202785.1 Penaeus chinensis
GTTACCGATGATAAAACTCAAAAGACACAATTAATTAAGGCTCATTAACATATCAGCGATATACGGCAAACAGGTTTTAGCGGCATTACAGAGTCCGGCGGTAGCCAATAACTCACTCGTCTGACGGTCGCTGTTGCAAAACCCATCTCGAGCTCAAATAATTAATTGATCATGATCCCATTAAAACACGACTAATGCTCGCCCTTATAAATAATTCATGTTCGACTGTCACACTGGGAGGAAGGAAGGCACGGAGGATGAAAGGGTGATGGAAGGAGGAGAGCGAAGGATAAAATACCGAGAGAAAGGAGGTGTGATAATCAGAAGACGAGGGAAGTAGGAAGATAAGGCATGAGGAGAGAAAAGGGGAAATAACCAGAAGACGAAAAAGAGTTACGGAAGGAAGAGGAGGAAGAACAAAAGGAGGAGAGAAAGAGGGGGATAATCGCAGGAAAACGGAAAATTGGAGCAACGAAGAATAGGAAGATAATAAGAGAGAAAGAATGAGATAATTCGAGGACGAGAGAGATAGACAGTACAAAGAGGAGGAAGACAAATTATAATCGAAAAGAAAGGAGAATAAAATGTAATAAACGGATAGAAGGTGAAAAAACGAAGAGGGGGAAGACAAAGAGGAAAGGAAAAAAATATTTAAAGGAAGACAGATTAATAGAACAAAGAGAAAGAAGTCAAAAGAGGATAAATGAAAGAATAAGACAATCAAAAAGAGTTAAAAGTAATTAAACAAATTATGAAAAAGAGAGCAAAATAAATAACAGATTAGGAAACAGATAACAATAAACGATAAAAGAGACAATGGAATAAATAATAAAGAGGACTCATAATAATCATAACATATTAAAAAACATAATAGTATCTTGATATGTTAATAACAATGATAACAGGGACAATAATATGCAACACATGATAAAAAGGATCGTGATGATAACAATAATAGCAGAATGACAACAAATATGACAATGACAATAAAGAACAGAAACAAATAATGATAAAAGAACAAATAGTAAAATCCACATTACAATAATAATAATAGTAATAATGATAATGATAATAATGATAATAATAATGATAATGATAATGATAATGATAATGATAATGATAATGATAATAATAATAATAATATCGATAACAATAATAATATTAATATTAATGATTATAATAAAATGATAATAATGACAATAAAAACAACGATTATGATAATAATGATAATGATAATAATAATAATGACAACAACAACAACAACAACAATGATAATAATAATAATAATAATAATAATAATAATAATAATAATAATAATAATAATAACAATAATAATGATACTAATACTACTACTAATAATAATGGTAGCAATAGCAAGGACAACATAATAATAATAGTAATAATGATAATAATAAAAATAATAATAATAGTGATAATAATAATAATAATAATAATAATAATAATAATAATAATAATAATGATAATAATAATGATAATGATAATAATAAAAAGGAGATTACTACTTCTTCTAATAATAATACAAGTAATAATAATGATAATTATGATAACCACAGTAATGATAGTAATAATGATAATAATGGTAGTGATGATAGCAATAATAATAATGATGATAAAAGTAATTATCTATGAATCTATCAATAATGATAATGATGATGATGATGATGATGATGATGATGATGATGATGATGATGATGATGATGATGATGATGATGATGATGATGATGATGAGATGATAATAATAATAATAATGTTAATAATGATAATAATAATAATAACAATAAAAACAATAATAATGATGATGATAATAATAATAATAATAATAATAATAATAATAATAATAATAAAAATAAAAATAAAAATAAAAATAAAAATAACAATAATAATAATAATAATAATAATAACAATAATAATAATAATAATAATAATAATAATAATAATGATAATGATAATGATAATGATAATGATAATGATAATGATGATGATAATATTAATAATGATAATAATAATAATAATAATAATAATAATATAATAATATTAATAATCATAATAATTATAACAATAGTAATAATAATAACGACAGTAATAATAACAGTAATAATAATAATAATGATGATGATGATGAAGATAATAATAACAAACTTGATAATAATGATGATATAATGGTAGTAATAATAATAATAATAATAATAATAATAATAATAATAATAATAATAATAATAATAATAATAACAATACAAATTATATTAACAATAGTAATGATATTGAGTACGATAAAAATATAAATAATAATAACTATAATACAAAAAATAATGACAATAACAGTGATAATAATGATAACGATGATAATAACAGCAACACCGAAAAAAATACCAACTAATGATAATAACAAAATAACCATAATAATAACAAGAATAATTATCATAACACATTTGATGATGATGGTGATGATGATGATGAAATGATAACAATAAAAATAATACTATCAAATATAATAAAAGTAACAAAAATAATGACGACAATAATAGACAAAATAATAATAATATCAACAATAAAAATAACAGTATCCATTATGGTAATGATGACAGTAGGAAACACTGAAGAGACACCAATTATGATATTAAATAAAAAGGAAATGGAAAAAAATCACAGCAATAAAAAGAGGCTATAACAGCACTCAGACCGGATGCCCTTCCTACCGCCAACTGTGGTCCAACTTGTGGGATCGAATCTTAGTCCTTTTTTAGTTGGCGGTATTTTATAACCCACTGGGCCAACGTGGCTACTGCATTGGTACTACTGATGATAGCATAATTGCATGGATAATGATTCATAATGATAATATGATACTACGATTACTTTTATTTCGTGAATGCTCCGATGAAACGCTCCTTTCTTATAGCTGAGGAACTGATTGGTTAATATACAGCGTTGTGTCACTAGCCACTTATTCACACTGTGTTTACGGAATATGATCTTAACAGAGAGACACTTATATTGCAGCGTGTTCATTATGTCTTTGTTTAGTAGTAAATATAGATGAACAGAAACAAATGATACCAAACGTAGAGTAAAGCAGACAGTATATCCTGCAATAATGTATGACTGATAAACTCTGTGAATTAACTGTACCTGGAGAGGGAGGGGAGTAAAATGCTTATGAGAACAGCCACTCTGCGGGCGTCAGTGTCAATCATCTCGACAGATAATTTACAAACAGTCGTCATATACTGTTTCCAAAATCGTGTATTGCTTAAAAATCATCGAATATTTACAACACTAGTAGCAGAAGAGTTTATGAATGGCCTGTTGTGAGCCGTCGTTAATAAATGAAAATTCCGTCAATATGGCTCTTCCTCTGAGGATTTCCCCTCGCATTTGTATTTTTTTCTTTTTTCTTAATATACTTTTGTCTTAGCTTATAGTTGGTGTTGTTTAATCTCATTTTTAAAAGTTTTTTTGTTTGTTTGTTTTTTTCACATTTCTTAAATTACACAATCATTTGAGATACGATAAACTCGCACAGACCGTAGGCTATTAGCTCTTTTGACCTATGGCTCGTTTTTTCTTCGCTAAAATCTACTGCAAAACAAATTAACCGAATTGTAAACACTCATATTTTACTATCATCATACAGAACAACGAGTCTGATCATAAAATATTTGCAACTAAGTCTAAACAATAGGATAACATCACGAAACCTGTATATAAACTAATTAGCTTCTTAGCTACGAAAAGGGGCGAGCTTCGAGGCAATGAATAGAGGGGTCGAGGACAGAGATAGACACATATCTTCGAGGTAACAGTAATAATAATATTAACAATGATATAAATAATAATAATGATAATATAATATAATAATAATAATAACAATAATAATAATAATAATATTAATAATAATAATGGCAATTTTAATGATAACAGCCAAACAATGATAATAATGATGATGATAAATAATAATAATGATAATAATAATGCTGATAATAATACTACTGCTACTACTACTAATTACAATAATAATAATAATGATAATGATAAAGATAACAATAATGATATTAATGATTAATAATAATAATAATAATAATAATAATAATAATAATAATAATAATAATAACAATAATAATGATAACACTTACAAAAATAATAACAATGATGATACAGAAAATAGCAACAACATTAAGATTACCTGCAGTGAACACCATCAACAACAACAATACTAATGATAATAATACAAATTTCATAAACAATAACCAGAAAAAACAAAGGAACAAAGAGAAGAAAAAGAACAATAACAGAAAGAAGAAAATCCCTCCCCCCCCAAAAAAAAAAAGAAGAAGAGAAAGACAATGAAAGAAAGAAAGAAGAAAGAAAAAGAAAAAGAAACAAGACTGGAAGGACAAAAAGCGAGACGGTCCCATCGAGCCCCGGTCGTCCATCTCTCCTCACCTCGCACGACCAAGAAAGACGACCCTTGTGAGACAAACATGGAAACTTGTCTGATAAAAGTTTACTTCTTGCCCAACGGTATTCTAATGAGAATTATGACAGCGTGGGTGGTGGTGGCTGCCCAACCATCTCAAGGCTGAGGGGGTGAGAGGGTGGACATTGCATTGTTTTGTTGAGGCTGCAAGGTTTCTGAAAAAGATAGCGAGGGAGATGGCAACGGGTATGCAACTTGTCTACGTTTTTTGGCGATGTTATAATTGTTTGGAATTGGTTTGTTTTCAAAGCGCCGTCTGGCGAGTGCGCACTAGAACAAAGACAAACGTTGACAGGTATTAATCATTTATGTATTAACAAGCAGATGGTCCCGGAATGCTTACATGAAAATGGATACATACAGTATGCAGATACATGAATATATTTAACGTTTATGCACTCTGATTTACATAAATACTTACACGCACCGATTAATTCACCACTACAAACATATATTTAGTGTCCGTGCATTGGCATAGCGTCCTTTCCCAGAGAAGTGTCCG
>NC_061821.1:10734860-10739860 GCF_019202785.1 Penaeus chinensis
AAGAAGAAAAACAATAATAAAAATACGAAATTGAAGACGAAGAAGAAAAGGAGGAAGAGGAGGAGGAGGAGGAGGAGGAGGAGGAGGAGGAGGAGGAGGAGGAGGAAGAAGAAGAAGAAGAGAAAATAGAAAGAAGGAAAATAAAAATAAAAATAAAAAGAACAAAAGAGAAAAAAAAAACAAGAAAGAAAACCCTAAACAGAGGAGGAGGAAGAAGATGAAGAAGGAGAAGAGGAAGAAAAAAATAACAATATTAAAAAGACGAAATTGAAGACGAAGAAGAGAAGGAAGAGGAAGAGGAAGAAGAAGGAGAAGAAGAAAAGAAGAAGAAGAAGAAGAAGAAGAAGATGAAGAAGAAGAAGAAGAAGAAGAAGAAGAAGAAGAAGAAGAAGAAGAAGAAGAAGAAGAAGAAGAAGAAGAAGATGAAGAAGAAGAAGAAGAAGACGAAGAAGAAGAAGAAAATAGAGAGAATAAGGAAAATAAAAAGATAAAAATGAAAAGAAGAAGACAGAGAGAGAGAAAAAAAAAATATATATAAATAAATAAAAACCTAAACACCAGAAGAACCCCACATACCAAGAGGTGATCAAACCCTTCCAAGATTTTTTTTTTTCTTTTCTATTATTTATTTTCTTTTTATCATTTTTTTTTTTTTTTTTTTTTCAAATCACCATTACGAAAGACAACATGTAAAACGACCCCGTCCTTTCTCCGCTGCGTATGAACCACTACGGGAAATCTCACAAGGTCGGGAAAAATGTCGAAATGTTGAAAGAATGTAGTTTGTTCCGCCAGTGAGACCGAAATCCGCAATTAGACAAGATCTGCTTGTTGTGGACTAATTTTTCGTTTAGAATTTTTCGGCTCGGAGCGCCTTATCTCCGACATGAGGGGAAAGGACATCATTCCCCGTTAATTAGTGAATCTTCTGAGACAGATGGGAGAGGGCGAGGAGGAGGAGGAGGAGGAGGAGGAGGAGGAGGAGGAAGAGAGGGAGGAGAAGGAGAGGAAGGAGGAGGAGAGGGAGGGGGGTGACGGGGGAAGAGGAAAAGGAGGGGAGTGGGGGAGGAGGAAGAGGAGGGGGTAAGGGGGGTGAGGAAGAGGAGGGGGTGAGGGGGTGAGGAAGAGGAGGGGATAAGGAGGAGGAGGAGGAATAGGAAGAGGCAATGGAGAGGGTGAGGATGGAGAAGGTGGAAGAAGTGGAGGGTGTGAGGGGCAGGAGGAAGAGGAGGGGGGAATGGGGAGGAGGAAGAGGTGGAGGTGGGTGGGAGGAGGAGGAAGAAGAGGAGTAGGAGGAGGAGGAGGAGGAGGAGGAGGAAGAGGGGGGTGGGGAGAAGAAGAATGTGAGGCTGGGGGTTGTTGAAGGGGTAAAGGGGGGTGGAGAGAGGAAAAGGGTGAAAGGAGGGGTGAAGAGAAGGACAGCTGGGGTGGAGTAGGGCAAAAGGAGGTGGATAGGGGAATGTGGAAGGGCAAAGGAAGGAGGAAAAACAGGGGGGTTGAGGACGGAGATTCGGAGGAAAGAAAGGAGGAAAGGAGGAGTAGCGGGGGGGGGGGGGGAAGAGATGGGGGGGAAGGAGTAGGAGGAGATGAGGAAGGTGTGTGTGATGAAGGGAAGGTGGAGGAGGAGGAAGAGGAGGAGGAGGAGGAGAAGGAAGAGGAGGAGGAGGAGGAGGAGGAGGAGGAGGAGGAGGAGGAGGAGGAGGAGGAGGTTAAGATTAGGTGGGGGAGCAAGAGTAGATGGAGGTGAAAGTGGAGGAGGAGGGGGGGGGGAGGAGGAGGAGGAGGAAGTGAAGGGAAGGTGAGGGAGAAAGGGGAGGGATGGGAGGGGAAAGGAGGAGGAGAAGGTGAAGGAAAGGGAGGGAGACAAAGGAGGTGGAGAAAAAACGGGAGGAAGGAAAGTAAAAGGATGAGGAGGTGAAGGGAAGGTGGGGAAGAAGGAAAGTAAAAGGATGAGGAGGTGAAGGGAAGGTGGGGAAGAAGGGAAGGACAAAGTAAAAGGCGAATGAGAATAAGGGGGAGAAGGGGGGGTGAAGGGGAGGGGGGAGGGGGGGCAGGAGGATGTGGAAGGCGAGGAGAAAAAAGGGAGGAGGAGGAGGAGGAGAAGGAGGAGGAGGAGGAGGAGGAGGAGGAGGAGGAGGAGGGGGAGGAGGAGGAGGAGGAGAAGGAGGAGGAGGAGGAGGAGGAGGAGGAGGAGGAGGAGGAGGAGGAGGGGGAGGAGGAGGAGGAGGAGAAGGGGGAGGAGGAGGAGGAGGAGGAGGAGGAGGAGGAGGAGGAGGAGGAGGAGGAGGAGGAGGAGGAGGAGGAGGAGGGGGGAGGAGGAGGAGGAGGAGAAGGGGGAGGAGGAGGAGGAGAAGGAGGAGGAGGAGGAGGAGGAGGAGGAGGAGGAGGGGAGGAGGAGGAGGAGGAGAAGGGGGAGGAGGAGGAGGAGGAGGAGGAGGAGGAGGAGGAGGAGGAGGAGGAGGAGGAGGAGGAGGAGGAGGAGAAGGGGGAGGAGGAGGAGGAGGAGGAGGAGGAGGAGGAGGAGGAGGAGGAGGAGGAGGAGGAGGAGGGGGAGAAAGATGAACTGGAGGGAGGAAAAGAAGAAGAGGAGGAGGAGGGAGATAAAGAGGGGTCGGAGGAGGAAGAGGAGGAATAAAGGGAGCAGGTGAGGCCATGAAAAAATGAAAAAGGGAGAGAAGAGAATGACGAGGAGGAGGAGGGGGAGGAGGAAGAAGAGTAAGAGGAAAATGAACGCGCTTTCTTCTACCTTTCTTCGCGAAGAATGAGAAAACGAACAGGAGAAGAAAGAGTATGGAAGGGAAAACTGAAGCAAAGTAAAAGAAGGCAAGAAAATAACGAAAGAAAATATAATCGGGGAGTGCAGTTCTACTAAATTTTACATACACACACACACACACACACACACACCTCTCTATGTTAAGGAAAATGTAACTGAAAAATCGGAGAGGATAGCTTTGCTAAGGAAATAATGACACATAAGGCTTGAAAATAGTAGTGTTGGATTCACCACATTCGCTGATGCTTTTGTTAGAAGGCTATATATATCCCGTGTTAAGTGAACGTACTATAGGGAATGACAGTCCACGCTAGTTCACAGAACAGCTCAGAACCATAATCTATTATTAATGGGACACTCTCATGTTTGGTAATTGGCTCTCCGTAATGTTACAGTTATTATCACACATACTCTAACTAACACAAAGTTATGTTGGACTTCTAATATAATATTCTATAAGGCCACTTGTGCACAGCGTCGGTCACCATGTACTTGTTTTGGTTGATAAAGACAGGTCTGATTCGGCAATGGTAGCAATGGTTGTAAATTTCTTATACTTATTGTTGAATTACATACCTGAAATACGTACACACACACACACACACACACACACACACACACACACACACACACACACACACACACGCACACACACACACACACACACACACACACACACACACACACACACACACACACACACACACACACACACACACGCACACACACACACACACATATGCACACACACACGCACACACACACACACACACACACACACACACACACACACACACACACACACACACACACACACACACACATATGCACACACACACACACACACATACACATATGCACACACACACACACACACACACACACACACACACACACACACACACACGGAGAGAGAGAGAGAGGGAGATAGAGAGAGAGAAACAGAGAGATAGAGAGAGAGGGAGAGAGAGAAAGATAGAGATAGATAGATAGATAGAGAGAGAGAGAGAGAGAGAGAGAGAGAGAGAGAGAGAGAGAGAGAGAGAGAGAGAGAGAGAGAGAGAGAGAGAGAGAGAGAGAGAGAGAGAGAGAGAACTATATAGTACAGATAAGCATAAAATATAAAACGAACAATTTCTAAGGGAAAGAGGAGAGGGGGAGCACACTGAGGAAAGAAAACAAAACTACACAAAATAACTGCAAACAAACCACAAAACACTAAAAGCACCTTCTTCAGCCAATCAACTCGCAATAAAACAAATAAAACAAGAACATAAGCAACACCAAAATCTTCGGCGAAAGTACAAGCGCACCAAACGAGGCCCTTGTGGTGAAAGTGGGACATGCTGCAACAGAGGATATGATCTTCAGTTGCATACGTTGCATATGGTATTTTCGGATTCCTTAAGATCATGTGCCATTCGAACTGCAGATTTTATATCCGCAATTACGTGCCTGGTTAATTACAGAATGTTTAATTAAATAACCTGGTATGTATCGATGAGAAACGTACGTGAATACCATTTTTTTTTTTTAACAAAATGTAAGTAATGGAGGTATTCTCATATATAAGAAAAGAGTGAAGAGGAAAAAAAGAAAAAAGAAAAATAAACACAAAATATAATCAACATATGCAGATATAAGAAGAGACACAGATAAAAAAAAATTCGGCATAAAATGAAGAACTGTAGGTTTAACGCCTCCCCCCTCCCCCCCTCTCTCTCTCTCTCTTTCCCCGCTCCTCCATCCCAAATGACATGCCAACAAACGCTGAAAAAAACGAAAATTCGAAAACTGTCTATTAGAAATTCGTCACATACATAGTTTGTACTCAGCATACTCTGTTTCAATCAACGATATAACCTCTGCAAGAATATACTACAACTCGGGATGGAGCAATATAACAGTGACATCACGACATCCGCCAGATATCACGAGAATAAATCGAAAAATGTTAGGATGACGTTTATAATATTTCAATAATGCTTCATCATCCTCTAAATGAATTTCATATCCATTATTTTTCAATTCTACATCTATTTCCTTCTCTTTGAAAGTAATCGTAATAAGATATCAATCAGTGAAATAAATTGAGTTCGCAAGTGTAGAAAGCGAGGTGGGAAAGAGAGAGAAAAAAGACGATTAATGAAAACAACGGTTAATAATCGTCGATAATATGAAAAAAAAAGTAACGAAAGAACCGTGAAGAGAGAGCGAAAAGTTC
>NC_061821.1:10747360-10749860 GCF_019202785.1 Penaeus chinensis
TTATCATTATTATTATTTTAACATTGATATTATTGTAGTTATTATTATTATGATTATTATTATCATCGTTATTAGTATTATTATTATTATCATTATCATTATCATTATCATTATCATTATTATTATTATTTACTATCATTATTGTTATTATAACAATGATCATTATATTTATTGTTATCATTACTACCATTATTACTTTAATCCAATCGCCCCATATGGCAAGAATACATGTCATGCCCACTGTAATACAATTTAATTTATTGTATTTGCACATAGATGGCTCTACAAGTGCTTAGTCACCAAAGAGTCAGTTATTAGTCCAACCTATCTCACCTGTTTACCCTTTTCCTCGACTTTTGGAAAGGATCTTTTAAAATATTTCTTTGTCTTAAATGTTAACAAGATTTGACGAACAATTTAATAATGATCATCGACATCATTGATATCAAAATTATCCCTTTTACTGTATTTAATATTATTGGTGGTATTTCATTGTATTTGGTGTTTTCATTACTATTGTCAATACTATAAATAGAGTATTATTGGTATTGCCATCGCTATTATTAGTATCATTGTCATTATTATTGGTTATATTATTATTATATTTAGTAGTAGTAACGTTATTACTATTATCATTATTTTTATTGTTATTTTCATTATTATTAACAATAATATTATCATTATTGTTATGATCTTTATTATCATTATCATTGTCGTTATTCTAATTATTATTATTATGGCCATGATTATTATAATTGTTATTATAAATATTAATAGCATTATAATCATTATCAACGTTATTGTTATTATTTTTAATGTTATCACCATTATTATCATCAAATTAATAATAATGATAATAAACATAATAGTCATGTTTATCATTATTTTCCTTGATGTTATTATTATCATAATTATCATAACTATTATCATTATCGTTATCATTGTTGCTGTTACTGTTAATCATGACATTATCATGATTATTTAAATAATAGTCGTTAGTATTTTCATTCTTGTTTTTTTTTCTTTCTTTTTTGAAAATTTTTATTACAACTCTCATTATTGCATTGAATATTATCACCTGCTGCTAATACTGCAATTACCATTAGCCGTATTATAATTATGTGCTATTCTTATTAATTGTGTTATCATGGTAATAAGGATAATAACAGGAATGATAATGTCGACATGGATATTGATACTAGTACGAAGCAAAATAATGATAACGATAATAACAACAACAGGAAAAACATATTCATGATCTTAAGAAAAACGACACTACCTATAATTAACACAACCGTAATAATTACCATAATAATTTTAATAAAATATAAAAAATCTTGGGGGGAAAAATATACAACAAATCTAATTTCACATGTTATAAATAATGATCTACTAATAATTACATTAATAATCAAACATCATGTAAAGTGTAATCATCCCATCAGCTTTCCTAGATTTAATACTCTGTTAATTAGCATCGTGAAACTGGTATCATTCACTTATATCTCTCTTTTATTTTCTCCTTGAGTTTGCCCTTCACTTTCTCATTTTCACGACTAATAAATTGTATTGATGTATGTGTGTATGTATGTAAACTGTATGTATGTGTGTTTTTTTTGTTTTTGTTTTTTGTTTTTTTATGTATGTATGTATGTATGTATGTATGTATGTATGTATGTATGTATGTATGTATGTATGTATGTATGTATGTTTGTTTGTTTGTGTGTGTGTATGTATGTATGTATGTATGTATGTTTGTTTGTGTGTGTGTATGTATGTATGCATGTATGTATGTATGTATGTATGTATGTATGTATGTATGTATGTATGTATGTATGTATGTATGTATGTATGTATGTATGCATGTATGTATGTATGTATGTATGTATACTATGTATGTATGTATGTATGTATCTATGTATTTATGTATGTATGTATGTATGTATGTATGTATGTATGTATGTATGTATGTATGTATGTATGTATGCATGCATGTATGTATGTATGTATATTTGTTCATTTGTTTGTGTTTATGTATGTTTGTTGATATGTATGGATGTACATTTATCTATTTGTAATAATAATAACAAAAAAGAAGTGCAAGAGCTTTTACAAAAAGCAAACTCCGTATAAAGTATCTGTAAAAAATCAAGCGTTCCATTCCTTTCATCTAACCGACACATCAATCCTGGCTTCCTACTTTTTCATAAAAAAAAAAAAAAAAAATATATATATATATATATATATATATAATTCATCAAAACAGATCGTCACTGATAAGAAAATAATAATAATAATCCTGAGAATAATAACCATCACACAAATGACGACGATACGTAATTGTATTTATAGGAATAAATATAAAAAGAAAATAAAAAGCAAACGCAAGCAAAGGTTTCGTTCGGTAAGGGACAACGGACTATATTGACGAGAGTTGAACGCACGATCTCCAGGGACGAATGGTACAGGTGACGAGACCAGGTGTTCAGCATGCTAATTG
>NC_061821.1:10762360-10764860 GCF_019202785.1 Penaeus chinensis
AGGAAATAGAAAGAAAAGAGAAAGAGAGAATCTGCTACGTCTGTGCCCTGTTTTTCTCAATCACTCCCCCCCCCCCCCCAAGAAAAAAAAGTCATACATTTAATAAAATCCACCCTCCCCCACACACACCTAATAAAACATTCAACAAAAAAGGAAAACGAAAAGAAGAGAAAAGGCATGACAGAGGGACAATAGAGAGCGAAAAGGGAATACACATGTAGACGTTCCCGGTACAGTATCACGGGCCATCTACAGAACCATTTCGTCAGATACCGCGTTATATGACACTGGCCCGGCCCCCTACCCCTACCCCTACCCCCCTACCCCTCCCTCGGCTCAGCTTATACTTGTCCTTGCTTCGTTTTTTGAAGCATCTATAGGCATTGGGTGTGGATGTCAGTATGTATGTGCGCAATGGATATCTATCTGTGTATCTGTGTATCTGTTTATCTATCCATCTATCTCTTTATCTTTTATCTATCTGTCTGTCTACTTGTCTGTTGACTTGTTTACCTATCTGTCTATCTATGTGTTTGCATATATATATATATATATATATATATATATACACACACATACATATATATATATATATATATATATATATATATATATACACACACATACATATATATATATATATATATATATATATATATATATGTATATGTATGTATATATATATATATATATATATATATATATATATATATGTATGTGTGTGTATATATATATATATATATATATATATATATATATATATATATACACACATACTTCTAACCATTATAGTACTTGAGGCTGTCCGGTCGGCGCCCGCGGCCGCCCTCCCTCGGCCGCCCCGAGATTAGGCGCCCACTGAGTCTCTCTCGTAATTGCCGCCTGTCTTAATATCCGACGCCCGGGATACGGTGACCTTGCACTTTCGCTGCATCTTTTCGCTAATCTATAATAATCATTATATCGTTATTGCTGTCATTTCGCATCAGCACAATTGACATCTTACAGTTTTTTTTCCTGCGTTAATAATTACAGATCTTATCCACATCGATGACAGATATTATTATCTTCAATTTCATCATTTTCTCTGTAACTCATCTTTTTTATTGGGTTCTGGCTTCTTCCTCGTTCTCAATTTCTTCTTTTTTTTTCTTCTTAGTCTATTATTGCTCCAATTTTCATATTTCTAACATCACTTTTTTTCCGAACATTAACCTCATTATCTGTATCACCATTTCCACCACTGACTTCATGATTTGCATCATTATTTGTATCACAATAGATCGCGCTATCAATATTTGCATCCCTTCCAGCGCTATCATCACCATCTCTATCACCACCATTTCACTCCTATTATCATCTTTTCCTTTGTCATTTCCACCTTTATTATCATCATTTCCTCATTATTTCCACCACTATCACCGCTGAATTTTCACGATCATCATAAGTGACTTTATAACTATTACAATCCTATAATGAAGATAATCTCTTATGTCTGCTAATGTTATGTTATCTTCATAATTACACTACAAAATCAATTATTACCTTCTTTATAAATACCATAAACCATACAGTATAATCACCATTGATATAATTATGGTTAACAGTATAATTAATATATTTAATAAGATCGTCTCATTATTCTATTTCGCACATTGATATCTGTGATATTGATACTATAATATTACATGATTGCAATTACATAATAAACATAATTAGCTTCCTAACGATCACTGGCGTTATAAAATAATTCTGTAAGAAAACTATTTCATCATGACAAAAATGATCTTCCCGTAACATTAAAATCTCTATTGAATCGATTCATGTCATTAATTCTTTACTGATCAGGCTTAATTATCATAATTGTCATCATAGCTGTTGTTACTGATGTTGCAAGACAAAATAATCATACTGATGATGTAAGGATAATGAACATATTGAGCAAAGACGACAAAAACAATGATTAACAACAATCCTAGACAATAACAAAAGCAACAAAAATATTATAAATAATGATAAAAATACTGATGATAATAAAGATAAAAAGTGTATAGTAATAACACTGTATAATGTAATGTATAATAATAACAGTTATAATGATGATGATAACAAGAGTGATAATAACAATGATAGTAATAATGATAATGATGATAATGGGGATAATAATGGTGATAATAGTATTAGTGATAAAGATGATAATAGAAATAGCAATAATGTGAGTAATAATAAATATCATGAGATAATGATGATAATAGCAATATAATTATAATGACGCAGATGACAATATAAATGTTAGTGGTAATAATGATGATGATAAAAATAACAATGATAATAATAATAATAGAATAAAAATAATAATAATAACAACAACAATAACAATAATAATCATAATAATAATAATGATAATAATAATAATAATAATAACAATAATAATAATAATAATAATAATAATAATAATAATGATAATGATGATAATAACAACAATGATAATGATAATAGC
>NC_061821.1:10774860-10777360 GCF_019202785.1 Penaeus chinensis
ACATTAGCAATACAAACCAGGGATTCATAATACGTGAGCGACTAAAGGTATAATGCTAAGTAAGTCCACATTATAGTTTTAATATCATTATGTCACCTTTAATGTCTATCTGTATACGAAGCAACTGTAAATTTCTCCTCATTAGCATGCAGATCATGATGCTTGGCGCTCTAGCCCTCAGGCCAGGGTAACTTTCTTGGATCCTGCAAATAATCTGTTTTGACGATGTAATATAATATGTACTTAGGCCTATGCTTTTTAATTGTATTTGGGATAGTTCATAGTTATTGGATAGCCATTGTGGTATAATGACAGTGGTGAAATGTATTAAGAAAATTAAATCTGGCGTATCTTCAGTATCATGGAAATAATCATTATTTAAGAAGTAATTTGGGCCAGCAGCTTATATGAAGACGTACAGTAGTTTTGGAAATATTGGCTTCTCTAAATCATGATAATACAGGTGGGTTGGAGTGATATATCTAAGATCAATTGCGTCCATATCTGTCAAGCCATTGACTTATTTAGCGTAGATTCTTACACAAATTTACAAATGACAATATTCAGTTGGCGAAGATGCTGATATTCATTAAAGTAAAGATGCAGTCGTGAATGGTCGGCTTTCATATCTGTAACTTGGTGTTATTTACCCGCAGATTTTATCACAAGTTACCATTTTCTCCCTTGGCCATGACTAATATTTTTCTTAGCTTTTTGTATAAGATTTTTTTTTCACGTAAAATTAAGCTATTCAGATATTATTGCAAAAGATCTGCAGTCATGCTCCGAGCTAAGCACAGCATACTCTACAAGTGCATTGTATGTATAAACTGAAATCACACATAATCATCCCTATTTCGTATCTTCCTTCGGTAACTGGACGACAACAAATAGTAAATATTGAGAAAATGCTGTTCATCTGTTAGAAACGGAGGCTCGATCTATTCCTTGATCTGTACTGCATCAAATAACATGTGCCAACAATAGAGACTTCCATACCTGCTCTCTAGGAAAACACCATTTTCTCACCTTTTCGACACTCTTGCCTTAGCCGACCGACCTGGAACCTTCACCTCTTACCCTCTTTTCGTCTCCCCGTCTTAATCCTCCCCACCAATCCCCAATCCCTCAACACCAGCCCCAATCCCTCCCCACCCAAGCCTCCCCAACCAGCTGTGGTCTACCATAAGCAGGACCAGTAAAAGAAGATGGTAGGCAAGATTGTGACTGTCCTATTGTCTTAAGTCACAACCCTTAATTCTTCCCTAAACCGCAACACTGGTAAAGTTCCGGAATGTTGAGTGGTAAAGTTTAAGACATACTTGTGACATCGAATGCACCACATCTTCGACAAGGGAATGGAGACCTGCTTATCTCAGGAGGGCCCTTGAAATATGTCGTAGGTCTTGCGATGAAATAGAGATACCACCGCGAGTTTTGACACACGCCCATAAATGGCACGCGAATATGGTGACACGTAACTGGGCAACGCGGCCCGGGGCAAAATGACGCAACGAACTAAAGTGTCATACTTTAAACGCTAAGGTGGCATTTCCTTCGACGTCTGGCCAGCAAACATGAGGCTACAGACACCTTTCCAATTGACATGGAAAGGGACCCATTAGAAGAAGGCTGAATATATCTTCCAATGAAAACAATACGGCTAGAATATCTGAATCGTCGACTATAAACTCAGAAGAGGAAAGATATCAAAACAAAAGCATCCGATGAAGGCTTCAGGCGAGGGACAAGAACACCATAAACCAAGACGTTTCTTAGAGCTCGGCGCAGGTGGCGATGGAAGGCGAGAGTCACCTTGGGGCTCTTCATGACTAACACGACAGGAAAGAATATGTTTGACGAATGCTTTGGCTAAATATGTCTTCGGCTTATCATTATAGTAGGGACACATGCTATGCTGTTCTTTCTTTGTGTTGCACTACACAATCCTCATATCTAATTCTGATGTAGAGGAGATATATCAGTCTTGTTCAGCATATTATTCATTCCTCTGCATCCCCCCACATGGTGCTGCATTTCTTAGATTTTTTTGTATAAATCTACCTGAAATTAACACAAAAGAAGAAAAAGAAAGCCATACATAAAACATCGTTCGCAAAAGACCAAAACAACATAAATTAGGACGTATCAGTGACAGAACCCTCTTACAGCTGTAGTAAAGATGGGTAATTCAATTCATCAGGTGTACAGATTTCACCTTTGGGTAATTCATCTCCTCCTTCTTCGCCTTCTTTTCTCCCCCTTTCCTCACCGTCAACCATCCCTCCCCCTCCTTTCACACTCCCTCTCCCCCACTTCCCTTCCCCTCCTCCCCCCTCTCATCCCTTTTTTGACAAGACTCGAAACGCGGCGACAAAATGCGGCGTGTTGCAAAGGAAGGCCTAGTTTCCGAGCGAACAACAAAAGCACCGCTCGACTTTTATGCCTCTCGGCCTCTCTTTACTCCCTCCTTCCCTTCGTCCCGAGAGACCCTCTTTTC
>NC_061821.1:10799860-10807360 GCF_019202785.1 Penaeus chinensis
TCATCATTATTATAAAAACAGTTTTTTTTATACTTACACTATTTTCGCAACAGAAAAAGCCTTACGAATAATTCCCAAGTCCAAACGTGCAATCATTTCTTAACTGTTACATCTCCAGACGATAGAGAAATTTGACTTTTTTCTTGTAAAATATACTTACATCCACGAAAACAGGAAATCTATCTGAGATCGCGAAGATAATGTCTGTGATAGATACTTCACTTCATTCTCTATTCTGATTAGTCGAATACGTGACTACACGACACTTGTCATATGACACATGCTTCTGAACGAGGGGACAGAACGTGACTTGAAGAACGTGAATCGATGGACCTTGTTTATCTAAAAAATATAAGAGAAGAAAATATGATGAAGAAACCTGAAAGCAACTGCTGGCGTGTTCTGTCCAGAAAGATAATATATCAATTATCATAATCATTCTTATACATATAATTTGACGGCTGGCGTCGGGGTGTGTCTATAAATGAATGAATAAATAAATAAATTAATTAATACACACACACACGCACTCACACACACACACACACACACACTCACACAAACACACACACACATATATATATGTGTGTGTTTGTGTGTGTGTGTGTGTGTGTGTGTGTGTGTGTGTGTGTGTGTGTGTGTGTGTGTGTGTGTGTGTGTGTGTGAGAGAGTGCGTGTGTGTGTGTATTTATTTATTTATCTATTTATTAATTCAGAGAGAGAGATAGATAGATAGATAGATAGATAGATAGATAGATAGAGAGAGAGAGAGAGAGAGAGAGAGAGAGAGAGAGAGAGAGAGAGAGAGAGATTTTCAAGACTCGCCACATAGGAATACTATCCTAAATACACCATCTGTAAAATTTCATAGATCTGCATGGAAGCGCCAACCTCTCTGACTTACCTTTTCTTCTATACCTGAGACTATCGCTCAGCCGCCCTACCCGTTAAAAACGTCACGGTAACTCATTATCATGTCCACGCCCTCTGAAGTTGCGAAACGCTCCAACATTTCCCATGCCTTCACTTCTTAACACATGAAAAAAATAGATATCATAAACAAACATATAGAGAATATAAGTTTACCATCAAGGAGGTAGGAGTGGCTCCTGTTCTTGGTGAATGGCCAGCGAGGTTCCTGCAGGTGAAGGAAACGCGCGAGGCCCATGGGTGCTGTCCTCTGCGCGGGCGACCCTCGTCTCTCTAATTATGTCCCGGTAATTGCACGCTGTCTCCCTGAAAAACAAACATTCTCAGATCAGACCCTAGCAGCCACAATGGCCTATCCCCACTCGCTCAGATCACGCGAGAACCACCTTTATTGGCCTGTGCCGCAAGGTCGCAGGCTGGCCGGGAAGGAGGAGGAAGTGCTAGGCCCTCCTGCTGGCGGCGTGTGCGATAAGGGGGCATCTCCTAGTCCACAATACTAGCAAGGGATCGGCCGAGGGCGGTGATATGCGTGTGTTTACCAGTCTATCCCGAATATTGTGAACAGTTAGGGTAATTAGTTATGATAATCCGCTAGCACAAGAATTTTTACGCCATTCAGACATGATGGGTCAATACTTTTCATTACTAAACCTACATTTTCTAATCATGTTCGAAGAAATAAAGAAGAGGTATACAATAGAAATCTCTTTTGTGAGGCTACACCACGGCCTTTGTGATGCAAATTAAAGCGAATGCGTTATACAAAATATATTGCGGCGAAACTGGTCATGTTTTTGTGATCTGGTGTTTCCCCTTTTACAGTACATCACCAAGTTAAGGAGCCGACCTTCAGACTGAATACTTTTGGTGAAATTTACATAAATAATCCGATATAACATAAATCTGACACATAATCGTCTTATACACTCGGGATGAAAAGCGTCTCGCAATTCCCAAAATTCTTTGAAGGGCAGAGTTACCAAAAAAAAAAAAAAAAAAAAAAAAAAAAAAAAAAAAAAGAGAAAAGAAAAAAGAAAAAAGTTGCCCCCTTAGAGAAACGAAAAAAAAAAGAGAAAAAAAGTCGGTATTTGTTGACTTATTTTCTCCAAAGGATATCAGATCACTCTGCAACAGCAACATGAGTGCAAGACCTTCCTCAGTGTACATGTGACGGGATCAGTAGTCACACGACACGCAGAACAGGTCCATAGTCCACCCGATCGCTCGCCAACACCCCGAGACGCACCGCCGACGAGCAGAGAACCATAATGGAGAAAGGACTTGGCCGCGATGACGTCACAAGTCCTCGCTGAGTTATGGCGGCATCGGGACGGGGCGAAGCGAGCCGTTTGCATTGGTTCACACGAGGTTCTCTTAATTGGCATTTTAGTCGGGTTCTCCATCACCACGTCGCCGGCCGCGGGAGAACCATAGGCGCGTGCATGCTGATGCTTATCGCCGTGTGATTATTCCATTTCTTTTAATAGATAGTTCAGCGATCGGATTTGCATTTATGACAGACAAACGAACAAATGGTCGAACAGGTTTGCATACATGTATAAAGCCGACTCACAGACAACAGGCCCAAGCATCTCGGCAGACTGGGTTTGGCACCTCCGGAGACTAGCGGATTTGTAGGCAGACAGAGACACTTGCTGCGTGGGAGTGTGGCCGAGGGGGAGGGGGAGGGGGAGGGGGGCACTCACAGGGCCGCACATTAGCTAGATTTATGCAAAGGCTTTTTATAATGTATTTTTTTTTTTCCAACTGCGATTATGGTATTTACCCTACTACACCTGAAGAATTAGAATGATTTGAAACTTAAATGGTTAGCGACGACTGTCTTCTTAAAAAAAAAGAAAAACAAAAAACAGCCATATCGGTTTGGATACAAACATGTTTCTCTTTTTTTCTTCTGACTCAGCAACCAGACCCAACTAATCAATTTAACCTTTAATGCTCCGTGACCAGTATAAAAAAAACTTGCAATATATGCCTAACCTCTAAAGAATAGTACCATCTAATATGCAAGTCAATAATTATGCAAATCACGCCCATTAAAATATTCAAAGCCATCTTTCACAGCTCCTCTGTTTTAACCATGGATACTAACAGACCTCTACAACATAATATAACATCTGTGCTCCTAATTATTCACAAGTTTTCTCCTTTGTTCCATAAAGACCCGCTCTGTTCAGCATTAAACTCATCCATTGAATACACAAGAAAAAAAGGTCTGGATGCCACAACCCGCAACCATTGTCCAGATAATTATTCTTCGCCGTAAACGGAGGTGTGGCAACGTTGGAATGATAAAAGAAGGGAAGACGGGACTTCAAAGAAAACGGGATCCGGCTAATCATAGGGTGGGAGACTGTGATGAAAATAGATTGTTATGGGAAGCTAAAGAGGTGTCTAGTGAAGAAAGGAGGTTTGAACAAGCGTGTGGGCCAGTCAGGTTCTCAGGCAGAATGGTGGCAGGGAGAAATATCTGACGGCGGAGAAAAGTTTATGGGCTTATCTGACGACGAAGAGGAGGAGGAGGAGGAGGAGGTGGAGGAGGAGGAGGAGGAGGAGGAGGAGGAGGAGGAGGAGGAGGAGGAGGAGGAGGAGGAGGAGGAGGAGGAGGAGGAGGAGGAGGAGGAGAAGGAGGAGGAGGGTCCGGGCTTCGTCTGAGTGCCGGGTGTGGTTTTAAGGAAGAATTTGAAGCCGATGCATGATTTATAGATACAGCTGATGGCAAATATTCTCGAGAAGATTGACTCAGGTTCCCAGGTTCTAATTCGTGTGGACGGAAACCCACTTGTTCCAAAATAATAAGGAGGAGGAGGAGGAAGAGGAGGAAGAGGAAGAGGAGGAGGAGGAGGAGGAGGAGGAATAGGAAGAGGAGGAAGAGGAGGACGGGGGAGGAAGAGGAGAAGGAGGAGGAGGAGGGAGGGAGGAGGAGGAGGAGGAGAAGGAGGAGGAGGAGGAGGAGGAAGAGGAGGAGGAGGAGGAGGACGGGGGAGGAGGAGGAGAAAAAGGAGGAAGAGGAGAAGGAGGAGGAGGAGGAGGAGGAGGAGGAGGAGGAGGAGGAAGAGGAGGAGGAGGACGGGGGAGGAAGAGGAGAAGGAGGAGGAAGAGGAGAGGGAGGAGGAGGAAGAGGAGGAGGAGGAGGAAGAAGAAGAGGAGGAGGATGAGGAGGACGGGGGAGGAGGAGGAGAGGAAAGAGGAAGAAGAGAAAGAGGAGGAGGAGGAGGAGGACGACGAGGAGGAGGAGGAGGACGGGGGAGGAAGAGGAGAAGGAGGAGGAAGAGGAGAAGGAGGAGGAAGAGGAGGAAGAGGAGGAGGATGAGGAGGACGGGGGAGGAAGAGGAGAAGAAGGAGGAAGAGGAGAAGGAGGAGCAGGAAGAGGAGGAGGAGGAGGAGGAGGAGGAGGAGGAAGATGAGGAGGAGGAGAAGGAGGAGGAGGACGGGGGAGGAAGAGAAGGAGGAGGAAGAGGAGAAGGAGGAGGAGGAAGAGGAGGAGGTGGAGGAGGAGGAGGAGGAGGAGGAGAAAGAGGAGGAGGATGAGGAGGAGGGAGAGGAGGGAAGGAGGAGGAAAAGGAGGAGGGAAAGGAGGAGGAGGAAGAGGAAGATGGATGATGGTGATAATGGTGATGATGATGATGATGATGATGGTGATGATGATGATGATGATAATGATAATGATAATGATAATGATAATGATAATGATAATGATAATGAAATGATAATGATGATGATGATGATGATGATGATGATGATGATGATGATGATAATGATAATGATAATGATAATGATGATGATAATGATAATGATAATATTAATGATAATGATGATGATGATGATAATGATAATGATGATGATGATGATGATGATGATGATGATGATGATGATTATGAGGAGGATCTGGAGGTGGAAGAAGAAGAGGAAGAAGAAGAAGAAGAAAAAGAAAAAAAAGAAAAGAAAAAAAGAAAGGGATTAGGAACAAGAAAAAAAAATAATAAAAAAAAGGAAAAAAAAAAAGAAAAAAATAAGAAAAAAAAGAAAAAAAGAAAGAAAAAAAAAACAAAAAATAAATGATAAAAAAATAGAAGGTGAAGACGGAGAAAAAAGAAAAAAAAAAAGAAGAAAAAAAAAAAAAAAAAATCACGCGTTTTGTACACACTATGGTGATGCTGATGGTGATGTTGATCATGACGGTGATGGAGTGATGGTGTTGATGATAACAATAATGATGGTGGTGGGAAGGATGATGATGATAATGGCAATTTTAATGTTGGTGATGATAATAATGATGGTGATGACAAAGATGATGATGATAATAGTAATGATGATGTTGCTCGTGATAATAATGATGGTGATGGGAAAGATGATAGTGGCAATAATGATAAACGATGAGAGTAATAGGTATAATGCTGATAATATTGAAAATAATGATAATTACAATGAAAATGATAATTATAACAACGATACTATAATAATTTATGATAATGATGATACTGATAATAATTAGGGCAAGAATAACTTTAAAGATAATTATATTGTTAGTAAAAGTAACAATAATATGGAATTGATGGAGATAATAATGATGCTGGTTTGGTGATGATGATAAAGCTAATGATAATGATAATGATAACACTTATAATTATGGTAATAATGATAATAGTAATAATAATAACAGAAGTGGTAATAGTGGTAACAATGATAATGATGATACTAGTACTACAACGAATAATAATGATGCTGATGATGATAATAATGATAATGTAAATTGTAGTATAAATAACAAAAGTAATGATAATAACAATAATAATAAGAAGAAGTTAATAACAAAAATGACACAATAATGATTATAATGATAATGATAATAGTAATAATGATAACAATAATGATATGATAATAACATTAATAATTATGATAATAATTATGATAATAGTAATAAAAAAATATAATGATAATAATGATAATAATAATAAAAACATGATAATGATAATAATGATAATAATAATAAAAACATGATAATGATAATAGTGATAATAATAATAATAGACATGATAATAACAAAAATAATGGCTTATAATAATAATGATAATGATAATAGTAATAATAACAATAAAAAAAACAAAATAAAAAAACCAGGAACAGCAATAATAGCAATGATAATGATAATGACTGTAATAATAAAAATAATAATTATTATACTGAAAGTAGTAGTATTAATAGTAGTAGAAGTAGTAGTAGTAATGGTAATAATAGTAATACTAGTAATACTAATACTACTACTACTAATAATAATAATTACAATAATAATGATAATGATAATAATATTGCTAATAACGATGGTAATAAGGATAATAATAATAATAATGGTAATTACAAAAACAATAATAATGATAATTATAATAACAATAACAATGATAGTAATAAAAATAATCATAATAATGATAATATTAGTAGTAGTAGTAGTAGTAGTAATAATAATAATAATAATAATAATAATAATAGTAATAATAATAATAATAGTAACAGCAACTAAACAATAATAATAATAATAATAATAATACTTATAATAATAATAGAAACAACAGCAAAAACAATATGATAATGATAATAATAAAAATAATGATAATAATAATAATGATAATGATAATAATAATAATGATAATGATAATAATAATAATGATAATAATAATAATAATGATAATAATAATAATAATAATAACAATAATAACAATAATAATAATAAAAATAATAATAATAATAATAATAATGTTAATAATAACAATGATAATAATAATAACAACAATGATGATAATAATAGTAATAATTATAATGATTATAACAAAAATAACAATGATGATAATAATAATGGTAATAGGAATAATAATAATAATGGTAATAGTAATAATAATAATAATAATAGTAACAACAACAAAAACAATAATTATAATGATAATAAAAGTAATACTACTACTATTATTACTACAAATAATAATTATAATGATAAGAATAATGATAATAATAGTAGTAATAATTATATTAATGATAACAACAACGATGATAATAATAATGATAATAATAATAATATCTCTCTCCCCCCCCCCCTCTCTCTCTCTCTCTCTCTCTCTCTCTCTCTCTCTCTCTTCCCTCCCTCTCTCTCTCTCTCTCTCTCTCTCTGTCTCTCTCTCTCTCTCTCTCTCTCTCTCTCCCTCCCTCTCTCTCTCTTTCTCTCTCTCTCTCTCTCTCCCTCCCCCTCTCTCTCTCTCCCTCCCCCCCTCTCTCTTTCTCTCTCTCTCCTCCCTCCCCCCCCCCCTCTCTCTCTCTCCCCCTCTCTCTCTCTCTCTCTCTCCCCCCCCTCTCTCTCTCTTTCCCCCCCCCTCTCTCTCTCCCCTCTCTCTCTCTCTCTCTCTCTCTCTCTCTCTCTCTCTCTCTCTCTCTCTCTCTCTCTCTCTCTCCCTCCCCCCTCTCTGTCTCCCCCCCCTCTCTCTCTCCCTCCCCCCCCCCTCTCTCTCTCTCTCTCTCACTCTCTATCTCACTCTCTCTCACTCTCTCGAACAGTGATGGTGT
>NC_061821.1:10834096-10836596 GCF_019202785.1 Penaeus chinensis
ATTATTATAATTGTTATTGTTATTATTATTATTACTATTTTTATCACTGTTATTCTTCTTCTTCTTCTTCTTCTTCTTCTTCTTCTTTTTCATCATTATTGTTATTATTGTTGTTAATATTACTTTTCCATCATTATCATTACCATTATTATTATTATTACCATTATTATCATTATCATTACTATTATTATCATTATAATTATTATATTTATTATCAGTATTAGTATTACTACTATTCTTATCATTGTCATTATTATTGTTATTATTGTTTTAATTGTTATTATTATTATTATTATTATTATTATTATGATTATTACTACTACTTTTATTATTATTATCATTACTATTCCTATCCTTATAATTATTGTCATTATTACTATTACTATTATTATCATTATCATTACTATTCTTATCATTATTACTATTATTATTATTATTTATTATTATTATTATCATTATTTATTATTAATATAATTTTATTATTATTATTATTATTATTATTGTCATTATTATTATCATTTTTGTTACTATTATCTTGATCATTATCATTATTACTTTCATTATTATTATTATCATCATTATCATTATTATCATTATCATTATTACCATTATTATAATCAGCACCATTATTTTTATCAGTATTATTATTAACATTATTATCATCATCATTATTATCATCAGCGTCATTATTATTATCATTATTATTATTATTATTATTATTATCATTATTATTATTATCATTATCATGATTTTTATCATCGTCATTATTATCATCATAATTATCATCACCATCTTTATTGATATAATATATTAATTTCCAATACTAACAAACCATTCACTTTGTTGTCTGATGCGTAAAAAATTGCAATCTTGTGTATGATAAAACTGAGTTGAATCCCTTGGTTGCAATACTTCCAGTCTGGCTTCGATACTTATGGGTTGCAATTGCAGAGATTGTGAATTACAATCATGCATAGACAAGAGGCACTAGATCATTCGTCGTTCTGTCACCTTGATAAGTTAAAACTATTACTGGTATTATATTCATGGTATCTTATGACACTTGTAACTACAGGTATCATTATTTTTATGTAAGTATTATCATTAAACTCTAGTCGGTATTGGCATCCTTAAATTAATATATATATATATATATATATATATATATATATATATATATATATGTGTGTGTGTGTGTGTGTGTGTGTGTGTGTGTGTGTGTGTGTGTGTGTGTGTGTGTGTGTGTGTGTGTGTGTGTGTGAGTGTGTGTGTGTGTGTGTGTGTGAGTGTGTGTGTGTGTGTGTGTGTGTGTACATATATACATATATATACACACATAATTTCTGATTAAAGCGGTAGCATGTTTTTATTAGCATTACTGTTATCACTGAGTTTTGTTTGCAGTAGTTTTTTTACCATTATTATCACGATCATAGTACTATTGCTTGAATAATTTTTAATACTTTCTATCACTGTCATTATGATGATGATCACAACAGTAACAAGAACAATAATTAAGGATAATTTTAATAATAACAATAATGATAATAAGGATAATAATAATAATAATAATAATAATAATAATAATAATAATGATAATAATAATGATAAAAGAGATAACAACAAAAAACAATAGTAATATTAACAACAACAACAATAATAATAATGATAATAATAATAATAATAATAATAATAATAATAATAACAATAATAATGATAATGGTAATAATAATAATAATAATAATAATAATAATAATAATAATAATAATAACAATAATAATAATGATAATAGTAATAATAATAATAATAATAATAGTAATAATAATGATAATAATAATAATAATAATAATAATAATAATAATAATAACAATAATAATAATGATAATAATAATAATAATAATAATAATAATAATAATAATAATAATAACAATAATAATAATGATAATAGTAATAATAATAATAATAATAGTAATAATAATGATAATAATAATAATAATAATAATAATAATAATAACAATAATAATAATGATAATAGTAATAATAATAATAATAATAATAGTAATAATAATGATAATAATAATAATAATAACAATAATACAAATTATAATAATGATATAAACAGCAATAATAATAATGATAATAATAATAATAATAATAATAATAATAACATGTTGTCAATAGCAATAATAATAATAATAATAATAATAGTACAGGTAATAATAATAATGATAATGATTACTATCATTATCATTGTTATCATTATTATTTTCATTATCATTATCATTATTATTATCATTAAAAAATGATAATAATATTAGTAATAATTATAATAATAATAATAATACTATAGTTATTACCATTATTACTACTACTATGATTATTATCACTACCATTATCATTATCATTATTACTACTGCTGTTATTATTATTACTACAATTATAATTATCATTATCATTGTCATTATTATTGTTCCATGTTTTGAATTATTATTGATATCAT
>NC_061821.1:10859096-10866596 GCF_019202785.1 Penaeus chinensis
CAAAAAAAATATAATTAATTATATCATTATTGATAGTTTTAATGAAGGTAATTATTATCAAAGTAATGGATTTATATTACTGGTGCTCATGATAAAGATTTCGAAACAGATAAAAACCATATAAAAATAAGACTGCCAAACAACACCACAATGATGATGGTAATAATCACAAAAAACAAACAATTACTAACAATGCTGATAATGATGAAAATAATAATGAGGATGAAAATAGTGATGATTATGATAATAATAATGGCATTCCAATAATGACAATGATAATTATGATAGAAATAACCATAATGATAATTGGAACATTAGTAATGATATTGATAACGATGGCGATAAACAACAACAACAATAACAGCAATGATAATGCAAACATTGATAAAAATCCTAATGATACTACTACTACTACCACTACTACTACTATTACTAACAATAATAATAAAAATAATAATGATAACGATAATAATAGTAATATAATAATAATGATAATAATAATAATGATAATGGTAATGATGATTATTACCATTATTGTTATCATTATTATTATCATTATTATTATTATTATTACTATCATTATCATTATCATTATTAATATTATAATTGTTATTATTATCATCATCATCATCTTCATCATTATTATTATTATTGTTGTTGTTGTTGTTTTGATATTATTATTATTATTATTATTATTATTATTATTATTATTATTATCATTATCATTATTATTATTATCATTATTATTATTATTACTATATTATTACTATTGCTTTGATATTATTATTATTATTATTATTATTATTATTATTAATATTATTATAATGCTAATAACAACAATGGCAATAATAATGATAATGATAAAAATAATAAAAAAATAATTATAATAATCATGATGATAGTGCTGATAATGATGATAATGATGATGAGGATGATGAGGATGGGGATAACAATGATATCAACGAAAGGACAACTAAGATCATACTAAAAACATTAATAACAGTAATATTAGTAACAACAATTATAGTAATAATGATAAAAAACAATAAGATAATATAATTATCATTATCAATGCTATACATAATCACTATTGTAATGATGAAGATGATAATAGTAATAACAGAATAATAATCTTAAAATGTTATATTACATATCACAACAGAAACTTTCCTAGTCTAGACACAACAATAATGTAAGTGCTGCTGATATCAATAAAAGTAATTACATATGATAAAAATAATAGTGGTAATATTACTTGTAATGTTATTACTACTACTAATAATGACAACTAGCTGTGACAAAAAATATAATCATAGTAACGTATAACATCAGGACTAAAAATATTTGTGGTAATGATAATACAAATAATGTTAATCATGATAATGATAATGATAACGAGAGGGTAAAATCCTAATCCTAATGAAATTAAGAAAAAACAATTAAGGTATTAATAATAATGATGATAATAGTAAAGATAAAAATTATAACTCTTAACGATGATAAAAAAGTAATGATGATGATAATAATTATGATAAAAATAATACTATTAATAATGATAAGGATGGTGAAGATGATGATTATGATGATGATGATGATGATGATGATGATGATGATGACGACGATGATGATGATGATGATGATGATGATGATGATGATGATGATGATGACGACGATGATGATGATGATGATGATGATGATGATGATGATGATGATGATGATGATGATAGCAATAATAATATCAACAAGGATAATAACAACAACAGCAACGACAACAACAAAAATAATAATAAAAAAATAATCATAATGCCAATACCAAAAATAATGATAATAATAATGATAATGATAATGATAATAATAATAATAATAATAATAACAATAGTAATAATAATAATATTAATAATAATAATAATAATGATAATAATAATAATAATAATAATAATAATAATAATCATCATCATCATAATAACAACAACAATAATAATGATAATAAAAAAATAATAAAAGATTATAACAGTAATAATAAATATCCTTGATAATAATGATGATAATGATAATATCAATAAAAAAATATATATATGATAACTATAATAATAACAATAATAGTAATAATGATAGTAATAGCAATAATAAATAATAATGATAATGATACTAATGATCAAGATAATAATGAAAATAATAACAGTAATAAAACAAATATAGTAATAGCAATAACAATAATGATAATAGTAAAATAGTTATAATAATAATAATAATAATAATAATAATAATAATAATAATAACAACAATAACAACAATAACAACAATAATAATAATAATAATAATAATAATAATAATGATGATAACAACAACAATAATAATAATAATAATAATAATAATAATAATAATAATAATAAAGAAGTACTAATACTAATTAATGAATAATAATTAATAATGATAGTAATAATAAAAAGAATATGAAAACAATGACGGTGATTATACTACTACTTCTACTGCTCCTACTATTAGTAGTTATATTAATAACAACAATTGATGATGATGATAATAATAATAGTGATCACCATTATTATTGGTATGATAATAATTTGAATAATAATAATAATAATAATAATAGTAATAACTATAATGATAATAATAACAATAATAATAATAATAATAATAATGATATTATTATTATTATTATGATGATGATGAATTTAATAATAATAATAATATAAATATTATAATCATAATCGTTATTATTATCATCACTATTATTTGTATTACTGTATTATTGTCATCGTTTTTATCATTATTATTATTATCATTTATATTATTATTGTTATAATAGTTATTTCTATAATCATTATTATTATTTATTATCATTTTTATTATTATTGTTATAATAGTTATTGTTATTATTCTTTTTTCTTTTCTTTTTTTAAACTGGAGAATGGTTCCACAGATTCCATAAAACATGAGAGTATAGTGTAGTTTCAGGATGAAACTCCAGTCACATGTACACAACTGACAACTCAGATACTGCAGTTAAAAAAAAAAATAATAATAATAATAAAAAAAATCCTTGTGTGCACACGATCATGCGCGCTTGCTTGCATGCGTGTGTGAGTGGACAAGGATTTTCTAACTTTTAGTTATTCCTGCCTAGATACGAAAGAATGAGTATTGATCCAGGATGGATGACACTCGGTGGTTAATAATAATAATAATAATAAAAATAATAATATTATTATGATGATGAATTTAATAATAATAATAATAATAATAATAATAATAATAATAATAATAATAATAATAATAATAGCTATTATAACAATAATAATACAAATAATAAAAAAATAATAACAATTATAAAAAATAACTATTATAACAATAATAATAAAAATAATAATTATTATAATAAAAACGATGACAATAATACAGTAATACAAATAATAGTGATGATAATAATAACAATTATGATTATAATATTTCTATCATCATTAACCATCACTATAATTATTATCATTAGCATTACTATTATTATCATTATAATTTATATTATTTTATCATTACTCTTATTACTCTAATTATTATTTTAATTATTGTTATTTTATTATTATAACCAGTACCATTATCATCATTATTATTATTATTACTACTACTGTTATACTTATTATTATTATTAGTACTATTATTATTATCATTATCATTATAATCATTATTATCATTATTATTACTCTAATTATTATCATTATTATTAATAATACTTTATTATCATCATTATTAGTAGTAGCAGCAACAGTAGTAACATTACTATAATTATTATAATTATTATAATTAGTCAATTAGACTAATAATGACAATATCAAGAGAAAATATAATAATATTAATGATAGTAATAACAACGATCTTGGAAAAAGGAATAAAGATAATAATAATGAAGTATAATAAAAGAATAACAACAGCAACAACAACAATAATAATAATAATAATAATGATGATGATAATAATAATGATAATAATAATAATGATAATAATAATAATAATAATGATAATCATAATAATACAAATATCAATAAGATTAATAGTAATAATAACAATGATTTTAATAATAATAATAATAATAATAATAATAATAATAATAATGATAATGATAATAATTGATAATAACAATAATAATAACAATAATAATAGCAAAAACAACAATAACAACAAGAACAATAATAACAACAATAATAATAATAAAAATAATGATGATTATGATCATAATAATAATGATGATAATACTACTACTACTACTACTACTAATAATAATAATGATAATAATAATAATAGTAATAATAGTACAAAAAATAATAATGATAATAACAGTAATAATTATAATAATTATAATAACAATAATGATCATGGTGATAATAACAAAAACAACAACAATAACAATAATAGTAATAATAATAATAGATTACAATACTAATGTTAATAATAATAAAGTTGATAATATTAATAATTGCAGCAACACTACTACTACAGCTAGAAGTAGTAGTAGTAGTAGTAGTAGTTGTAATAATAATTGTAATAATAACAATGCTATTACTACCGGTACAAGTAATGATGATGATGATAATACTACTACTGCTACTACTACTAATAATAATAATAACGATAATAACAATATTATGACTATTGGTACTGGTAATAATAATATCAATAGATTTATATGATTATGATAATAATAATAATAATAATAATGATAATAATAATAATAATAATAATAATAATAATAATAATAATAATAATAATAATGATAATAATAATGATAATAATGATAATGGTGATAATGATAATAATAATAATGATAATGATAATAAAAATTATAATAATAATAATGATGGTAATAATGATAGTAATAATACTAATACTAATAATACTACTACTAATAATAATTATTATTATTATTATCATGATAATAATAATAATAATAATAATAATAATAATAATAATATCAAAATTAATAATAAAAATGATGTTAATGATAATGATAATGATAATGATAACGATAATAGCCTTTTAATTTTTATTTTTATTATATCAATAAAAGATACCAGTAAGAAACATTAGAATAATGATGATAAGAGTAATAATAAATAAAAAAATCGTAATAGGGATTCTAGTAATAACAATATCAATAATTATATCATAATAATAATAGTAATAATAATAATAATAGTAATAATAATAATAATAGTAATATAAATATTGATAATAACAATAACATTAATAATTGTAAAATTAATAGAAAAAATATAAAGAGAATGATAGGTTAAGATGAGCATAACAATAATAAAGATGATAATAATAATAATATTTACGATATTAAAAGTACTACTACTACGACTTCTGGTAATAATAATAAAAAGACAATAATAATAATAACAATAAGAACAAGAACAACACAACAATAATAAACTAGTAATGATAATAATTATAACAATAATAAAATAATAATGATAAAAAATGAATAATAATAATAATGATAAAAAATAAGTAATGATAAAAATGACAATAACAAGAAGAAGAACAATAAAGATAATATTGATAATATTATAATAACAATGTAAATTAAGATAATTAAAATAATTATAATAGATAATCTTATAATACTGTTAATCCCATTACTAATATAAATAGTATTAATTAATAGTAATGACACCCTTGCAAATAATAATGCTAGTAATAATAAGCCCCCCAAAAAAACGATAATAAATAAAATAAATAAATAAATAAATAAAGAATAAATAAATAAATAAAGAAAGAATTCAGCTTTCAGGTTTATTCGGAAATCTATTCATTTAGCTTCAGGTTTTGGAAACTGAAGTGCGTGTTCAAAAATACAATAAAGAATAAAGTTAAAACTGAAGGCACAGGTGAAATAGCGATGAAGGAGAATGGTAATTGTAAGCTGTCATGTTCAATAGTGTGATGTTATGTGATGATAGTGATGCAGTTAATTTCGCTTTGCAATGCGAGAGGGTTATTCCAATATCGGTCTTGTTATGTTCAAAATAAATGATAATGTCAAGGGGAAGTTTCAACATCGGTTGTATGTGGGATTTTTTTTATTTTTTTATATATACATACACTATTTGATATAGACAAAATGCTTTAAAAGCATAAACTCAGGGCAGAATACGTCCAGCATCTACAAAGGCAATTTACACCGGCGCGAACACGGGTACCATGAAGGGAAATGCAGGCAAGAATTCTCCCGACATCTTTATACATTATGTAAACTCTCGGTCAACATCAATCGGAATTATCTTTTAAGGTGTACAAATCATGAACAAACTTGTTTTTGATCTCGATACACCGCCCAATTTTAAAGCTTATCGGGAAATGATAGAAAAAAAGTAGATTAATTCTCGTATCAAAGGAATTTGCCTCTGTCTGAGCTGTCAAACCTGAACACAACTCACAGTGACGTTCTCAGCACACAAGCCCTCACCAATGGATCTGCCAAATATATAAAGAGTATAATTAGCTTCAAACAATTTCTTACGTAATACTTTAAGTGTATAACACATTTAAAAAAAAATACGATTGATTTAGATTTATACAAACAAACATCAGAGCGATATGAAATCACTGCCCACAAAAGATTGTAAGAAATACCAGTTAATTGTACAAAACGCTCATGGAAAGTCAAGGTTTCCCAGTCTTGACACACAGCTCTCTAATTTCAGGAGGCCCTAAATCAACCACACAGCCCTTGTAGGCGTTCGAGATAAACAAGACAGGTGGTTGCCAAGTGTACCAGGACGGAGGCTGTCGAGCAGGTGAAGCACAGCATCGCACGATTGCGAGGGAGAGAGAAGGGGGCGAAGAACCAACATTCGTCTCAGGGAAAAGGAATGAGGAATCGAGAACAGTGATAGCCAGGGAAGAAGAAATCAGGGTCGGAAGTGTAGAGCAGGATCTCGCAAAGGAGGGAGACCCGGACCAAGGACGAACGAAAACAAGGCTCTGTGGCGAGTAAGAAACCAGTAGAAAGGAGCATCCTGATTAGGCGCCAAAAACTTGTGCAATAAACACGAATCGGGTGTGATATTATTACGTCATGGAACGCTGCGGAAGGAGAGAAACTATATTTTAGTGATCAACGCAAATAGAATAACAGAAAAATAACTATAACACGAAGGAATAATGAACTGGTGTTGTTAAACTTATGGAAAGATGAAGTGTTAATGTTTACCCAACTTAGCAAATATGGTTTACATAATGTAAAGGCCAGATTCCCCTGAAGCATTTACCGATGTTGCTCACACTTTCTCAAACCAACAACTATAAGGTTTAAATATTGCGACTCGTCAACCCAGCTTAAGTTTGGCAGAAATACCGACTGTTCACAGGGAAAGGGAAAATAAAAAGTGGCTTAATTATCATCATTTTTAAGTCATTTTAATAAAATGATAATCAATAAAAATGATAATTAGGGGGAGGAGGAGCAGCACAGATAAAAAGAAG
>NC_061821.1:10874096-10879096 GCF_019202785.1 Penaeus chinensis
GAGGATATGGGTGAGAGGGGCGTAAGGGTACAACAAGAGGGAGTGGGTGGGAGTGTGGAGGGGGTGTAGCCAGGGGAGTGGATAGGGGGCGTAGCTGGGCCAATAGATGGGATGCAGCAGGGGGAGCGAGAGGATGGGGGTGGGGGGATGTGCGTAGGAGGAAGAGGGAGAGTACACCTAGGGATAGACAGGTGGGTGGAGTGGCTCGGATGTAGCTGAAGAGAGTGGATGGGGGGGCGTCGCTGTGGGGAGAGGGGGTGTATAGTAGCGTGGGCAGGGGTGTAGCTAAAGGGTGGGGGGAGGGGGAAGGTCACTCGGGATACCTTTCTGATCATCGCTCTTTCCTGGCCTTTCTGACCTTTTCGCTGTGTGCTGTTCATCTGTTTTTTGCCCCTTTTCTCTTTTTTTTTTGCTCCCATCCCTCTTTCTCTTTTCAATTCTCATGTCACGTCTGTCAAACACACACACACACACACACACACACACACACACACACACACACACACACACACACACACACACACACACACACACACACACACACACACACGCACACACACAAAGGCAATATGCTTAAATGAATACAAGTGTCCCTGTCTCCTGCATCCACACCAAATGAATCAAACCAATAATAACATAAGCATTTTTTTCTCTTTAATACATACAAGTGTGAGCAAGGTATTTTTGTGTGTAAAAGGTGATCATGACGTTTTATGCTGGAGAATTCAGACCAGTTAAGTCATTCTCAAAGGTTTCTAATAGCGTATGATTTCTTTTGATATATATACACACCTTGCCTATTACAGGCTGTCCTTGTTTGCTAAGTGATCAACAGAAGCATGCTTAGGAATCCCAGATTGCGATGCCATCCGCACAAAATCTATACCGTGACCTGTGCTTCTGCGCGATAAGTGTTTATTCTGATCTTATTTTCAACATTTCCAGCACCTTTATCGAGTGTTCAGGGTCTTTGGGGCATCCTGTGAGCTGCAGAAAATGATTCTCAAAAATTTGGAAGTAACAGGAAATCTGTGACTAGAAGTATTCCTGCTGATTTAGAATTTAGTTTGCGTTAAAGCTCTCTTACTGTAGTTATGCACTCAATAAGATTATGAATTTGTACGTTGCTTGCAACCAAAAACACTGTTAGTTCTCATTGTTCGAAGACCACGGGGAATGATCCTCTTATCTTCATGCTGTACTGTACACCTTTTAGATATCTCCTTCCTTAAATAATCCAAGGCGAAGTTAAGTGCAGTCCCTTAATTACCAGCCTAGGCAAATGCATAGGCGTAGTCAAGTTTTCATACATCTGACGTATCGCCATAATAATGTATTATGATATTGCGTTTAGAATATGGCATTATGTCTTCAATTGCAGCACCTGAATATATATATATATATATATATATATATATATATATATATATATATATATATATATATATATATACATATATACATACATGCACGCGCGCGCACACACACACACACACACACACACACACACACACACACACACACACACACACACACACACACACACATATATTTATATATGTAATCCTTCAACAATTTATCTAACACGCCAGTGTACTGATCGGACGTAGACAACCTTTGATACTTTTGATATAGAAATAACTTGGTATTATATTTCGATTGCGGATATAACATAAATACATCTTCTAGTACATCAGATGTGAAATGATTACACACTGTACCTCATGCCTGATAACCTGAAACGTTGTATCACATGACACTCCGAAATTTGATGTACAAGTGTTTGTTTATAGTTTTCATTCCAAATTATACATTTGGTTTCGCATTGTATACTTCACTAATGCATCATTCCTGTATTGTTATTGTCTGTCAATGAGCTTTATCCTTTGGAAAGTGGCTACGATAAATATGCTTCAATTCAAAGACAATGTGGCTACAATGCTATATGCTTCAAAAGTGACTACAACGCTATGTGCTTCAAAACTGGCTACAATGCTATATGCTTTAAAAACGGCTAAATGCTATATGCTTCAAAAGTGGCTATGTGCTATATGCTTCAAAAGTGGCTAAATGCTATATGCTTCAAAATTGGCTATGTGCTATATGCTTCAAAAACGGCTAAATGCTATATGCTTCAAAAGTGGCTAAATGCTATGTGCTTCAAAACTGGCTACAATGCTATATGCTTCAAAAACGGCTAAATGCTATATGCTTCAAAAGTGGCTATGTGCTATATGCTTCAAAAGCAGCTAAATGCTATATGCTTCAAAACTGGCTAAATGCTATGTGCTTCAAAACTGGCTACAATGCTATATGCTTCAAAAACGGCTAAATGCTATATGCTTCAAAAGTGGCTATGTGCTATATGCTTCAAAAGCAGCTAAATGCTATATGCTTCAAAAGTGGCTAAATGCTATATGCTTCAAAAGTGGCTAAATGCTATATGCTTCAAAAGCGGCTAAATGCTATATGCTTCAAAATTGGCTATGTGCTATATGCTTCAAAAGTAGCTATGTGCTATATGCTTCAAAAGTGGCTAAATGCTATATGCTTCAAAAGCGGCTAAATGCTATATGCTTCAAAAGCGGCTAAATGCTATATGCTTCAAAAGCGGCTAAATGCTATATGCTTCAAAAGCGGCTAAATGCTATATGCTTCAAAAGTGGCTAAATGCTATATGCTTCAAAAGTGGCTAAATGCTATATGCTTCAAAAGTGGCTATGTGCTTCAAAAGTGGCTAAATGCTATATGCCTCAAAAGTGGCTAAATGCTATATGCTTCAAAAGTGGCTCTGTGCTTCAAAAGTGGCTAAATGCTATATGCTTCAAAAGCGGCTAAATGCTATATGCTTCAAAAGCGGCTAAATGCTATATGCTTCAAAAGCGGCTAAATGCTATATGCTTCAAAAGTGGCTAAATGCTATATGCTTCAAAAGTGGCTAAATGCTATATGCTTCAGAAGTGGCTATGTGCTTCAAAAGTGGCTAAATGCTATATGCTTCAAAAGTGGCTAAATGCTATATGCTTCAAAAGTGGCTATGTGCTTCAAAAGTGGCTAAATGCTATATGCTTCAAAAGTGGCTAAATGCTATATGCTTCAAAAGTGGCTATGTGCTTCAAAAGTGGCTAAATGCTATATGCTTCAAAAGCGGCTAAATGCTATATGCTTCAAAAGCGGCTAAATGCTATATGCTTCAAAAGCGGCTAAATGCTATATGCTTCAAAAGCGGCTAAATGCTATATGCTTCAAAAGCGGCTAAATGCTATATGCTTCAAAAGTGGCTAAATGCTATATGCTTCAAAAGTGGCTAAATGCTATATGCTTCAAAAGTGGCTAAATGCTATATGCTTCAAAAGCGGCTAAATGCTATATGCTTCAAAATTGGCTATGTGCTATATGCTTCAAAAGCGGCTAAATGCTATATGCTTCAAAAGTGGCTAAATGCTATGTGCTTCAAAACTGGCTACAATGCTATATGCTTCAAAAACGGCTAAATGCTATATGCTTCAAAAGTGGCTATGTGCTATATGCTTCAAAAGCAGCTAAATGCTATATGCTTCAAAACTGGCTAAATGCTATGTGCTTCAAAACTGGCTACAATGCTATATGCTTCAAAAACGGCTAAATGCTATATGCTTCAAAAGTGGCTATGTGCTATATGCTTCAAAAGCAGCTAAATGCTATATGCTTCAAAAGTGGCTAAATGCTATATGCTTCAAAAGTGGCTAAATGCTATATGCTTCAAAAGCGGCTAAATGCTATATGCTTCAAAATTGGCTATGTGCTATATGCTTCAAAAGTAGCTATGTGCTATATGCTTCAAAAGTGGCTAAATGCTATATGCTTCAAAAGCGGCTATATGCTTCAAAAGCGGCTAAATGCTATATGCTTCAAAAGCGGCTAAATGCTATATGCTTCAAAAGTGGCTAAATGCTATATGCTTCAAAAGTGGCTAAATGCTATATGCTTCAAAAGTGGCTATGTGCTTCAAAAGTGGCTAAATGCTATATGCCTCAAAAGTGGCTAAATGCTATATGCTTCAAAAGTGGCTATGTGCTTCAAAAGTGGCTAAATGCTATATGCTTCAAAAGCGGCTAAATGCTATATGCTTCAAAAGCGGCTAAATGCTATATGCTTCAAAAGCGGCTAAATGCTATATGCTTCAAAAGTGGCTAAATGCTATATGCTTCAAAAGTGGCTAAATGCTATATGCTTCAGAAGTGGCTATGTGCTTCAAAAGTGGCTAAATGCTATATGCTTCAAAAGTGGCTATGTGCTTCAAAAGTGGCTAAATGCTATATGCTTCAAAAGTGGCTAAATGCTATATGCTTCAAAAGTGGCTATGTGCTTCAAAAGTGGCTAAATGCTATATGCTTCAAAAGTGGCTAAATGCTATATGCTTCAAAAGTGGCTCTGTGCTTCAAAAGTGGCTAAATGCTATATGCTTCAAAAGTGGCTAAATGCTATATGCTTCAAAAGTGGCTAAATGCTATTATGCTTCAAAAGTGGCTATGTGCTTCAAAAGTGGCTAAATTGCTATATGCTTCAAAAGCGGCTAAATGCTATATGCTTCAAAAGCGGCTAAATGCTATATGCTTCAAAAGCGGCTAAATGCTATATGCTTCAAAATTGGCTATGTGCTATATGCTTCAAAAGCGGCTAAATGCTATATGCTTCAAAAGCGGCTAAATGCTATATGCTTCAAAAGCGGCAAAATGCTACATGCTTCAAAAGTGGCTATGTGCTATATGCCTCAAAAGTGGCTAAATGCTTTATGCTTTAATTTTCTGTATATTGATGTATCACCAGTTCAGCCAGGTCCTCGTAGGAAGGTTTAACAACCCTACTGAGAAGTACTCCAAGGTATATCCAAAATTATCCACAGTTTTATATGCTTTGTAATAGTTAATAGGAGAACTACATAGGCTTAGGGGTCCAACATCCTCGTAAATTGTATGACATATCTCGTTTTTTTTTGGCGCACGTTTGAAACCTGACGG
>NC_061821.1:10886596-10891596 GCF_019202785.1 Penaeus chinensis
ATATATAAAAACACACACACACATTTATATATATATGAATAACTAATCATGAAGAATCACCAAGTAATTATTGATGATGATGGCGATGGTAATAATGATAACAGTAATAAATCAATAATAATAATGATGGTGGTGATAATGATAATAACAAAAAATAATAATAATGGAATGATCGTGATAATGATAATTATAATAACAAAAATATAATAATCATCATGATAATAATAATCATAATCATGCTAATAATCATGATAATCATCATCATCATCATCATCATCATCATCATCATCATCATCATCATCATCATCATCATCATCATCATCATCATCTTCATCATAATAATAATGATAATAACAATGATGATGATGATAATAATAATAATAATAATAATAATAATAATAATAATAATAATAATAATAATAATAATAATAGTTATAATGATAATAATAATAATAGCAACACCACCACCACCAATAATAATAATAATAATAATAATAATAATAATAGTAATAATAATAGGAAAAGAAATAAAGAACACGAAGAATCCGCCTCCAATTTGGAAACCGACGAGCGAGTCCAGACAACAAATTATTCGGCGGGAGAACATCGGTGGGTATTTATCGACCCGCGATTCTTGCCTGCAGGTGATAAGAGTCTCCTTTTGTTCTTGAAGAATGCGTGAGGTCAATACATTGAGAAGCTGCCTCGTCCATCACACGGCGTAGGAGCTGCGTGCCCACCGCCGTCGCTCCGGGATATTTACTTTACCTGCTACTGTGTCGATTCACCCACGGGCGGAAATACGGGGGGTGGGGGGGGTAGGGGAGTGGGCAGAGATGGTGGGCGGGGATTTGTAGTTCCTCCTGAGATACCATTTCTCTCCTTTTTCATTATTAATTATATTATGCTTTTGGATATAGGTAAAAACATTTTGCATTTTGGATTTGTTTTTCTTTTTTTTTCTTTTGGTTTGCGTTCAGCTGAGTTCGGATTCGTGTTTACGTGTGAACACAAACGCCTGTTGGGAGAATTCATGAATAAGTAATTCACGGGCGCTGAAAGGCATACATTCCCTAAGGTAAGTGTCAATGACTGTTCCAGAGTGTAGTTTAATTGTACACCCAAGTTATACATCATATTTGACAAGGTGGGGCACGTTGCCAGTAGGCGCTGGAACCGTCGATCTATTTATCTTCCTTTTGATAAATTAGATAACGATATTATAATGATGGATTTTAAACATGCAAGCGAGTTATTATTTATGGTTTAAGTGATTTCGTTTGATGCTGAATTAAATGATAAAATGATAAGAAACTAGTACCTGGAAACCCCCACCAACCGCAGAGCCTGGATCCTCCCGACAGGCCACGCCCCCTTCTCAGTCCATGAGAGAGACAGGCATGCTTGCGTAAGTGAGTTCGTGCGTGCGTTGCGCAAATACCATCGCTCACAAAAGGGTACTTACTGCATTTCCTGCTTTCGTACTAACCAGCGTCCACTGTAGCCGGAGTCAGGTGTGAGTTATGGATGGCGGACTAATTTGCTGGGGCCATAATTCATCAGCTGTGAGTCGGTCCATGACTTTAAAAGCTGCGGGCTGTTTGTTTATCTCGACTGGACGGGGTGACGGAGGGAAAGGGGCGGCGATGTACGGTAGCCGTTGATTATATGCTGGGAGCTTATTAGTCATGACTTTCAGATCAGTGAATTGTATCTGACTGAACGAGGGACACATGTAATGGCGGAAAGGACTATACATATTCATGGGCGTGTGACTTCCACGAGCGGTAAGTTAAACAATAAGACCACCTACGTGACTGTACTAATAAAAGACGATATACCACTTATTTTTTAATGAACACTTTACAACACCGTGTATCTTATCGTATCTACATAAAGAAGAACATTAATACGAGGTGTATCAATGGTAATAACGACGTCAAACCAGCGTCACACAAGGATCAGTAATTACCAGAAATGAGCATTAATGAACTCCAGGTCAAATTTATCAACTCGAGATCTAACACTTATCAGTCATGAATCCCGAGAAGAATATTTTTACCCCTGTAAATGTTTCTCAGCAATTTTCTAAATCGTACGCCCATTGTATACTGGGTTATGTAATATCTACGTCAGTCAAACTAATGTCCTTTTTTTTTTTGCATCGTATCATTCTCTTCTTTAGCATTTTCTATTATACCTTTGTTATACATAGTCATATTTGTTTCAGACAGCGTTATACATATGTCAGTCGTTAAGATCAGCTTCACACTTGTGGCAGACAACAATGGCGAAATTAACACCACATATCATGTAAGTTTGGTTTGTTATTTGTCTGTTGTCAGTGATCTTCGCTCTTCCAAAAAAATACTACTACTACTACTATTACTACTAATAATAATATACTACTACTACTAATAATAACAGCAATAATAATAATAATAATAATTTTAATAATAATAATAATAACAATAATAATAATAATAACAATAATGATAATAGTAATAATAATAATGTTAATGAAAATGATAGTAATAATAATAATAATAACAATAATAATAATATCAATCATAATAATAATGATAATAATAATGATAATAACAATAATAATAACAGCGATCATAATATTAATAATAATAATAATAATAATAATAATAATAATAATAATGATAACAATAATAATTATAGTGATAATAATAATAATAATAATAATGAAAATAATAATAATAATAATAATAATAATAATAACAATAATAATAATAATAATAATAACAATAATAAAGATAATAATAATAATGATGAAACATAATAAAAACAACAACAATAATAATAATAGTAATAATAATAATAATAATAATAATAATAATAATAATAACAATAATAATAATAATAACAATTATGATGATGATGATAATAATAATATTAATAATAATAATAATAATAATAATAATAATAATAATAATAATAACAATAATAATAATAATAACAATAATAATAATAATAATAATAATAATAATAATAATAATAATAATAATAATAATAATAATAATAGCAATAATGAAAATAAGGATAATAAAAAACTACAACAATAACTACAATTATAATAATGATCATAATAATAATAACCATTAAGATAATAATATTCATTATGATAATGATAATATTGATAATAATAATAATAATAATAATAATAATAATAATAATAATAACAATGATAAGGATATAATAATAATAATGATAATAGTAATAGTAATAATAATAATAATAATAATAATAATAATAATAATATTGATAATGATAATGGTAATAATAATAATTTTAATAATAATAATGATAATAATAATAATGATAATAATAATAAAAATAATAATAATAACAACAACAAAATAACAATAATAATAATAATGATAATAATAATAGTAATAATAATAATAACGATAATAATGACAATGATGGTGATAATGATAATGATAATGATAATATTGATAGTAATAATAATAATGCTGAAAATAATAAAAATAATTATTATTATCATAATTACTATTATTGTTACTATTGTTATTGTAAACATTATCATTACTATTATTATTATCACTACCACCACCACCACCATCATCATCATCATCATCATCATCATCACCATCACCATCACCATCACCATCACCATCACCATCACCATCATCATCATCACCAACATCACCACCATCACCACCATCATCACCTCGCCATACACTGCACAATCTCCTCGATCATTTTACCCGCCACAGTCTGTTTAAGGAAAGATTTCAAGATCAGATTTCAAGCAGGATTTCTGGTGAGGATTTCAGATCAGGAATGGAAGATGTTAGGTCAAAAGTTCAAGTGAAATTCAGGCTTGAGTCTGAAGAGAAAATGTCAAATCAAAATTTCAGCAAAGAAGTCTAGAAGTTCATGAGAGGATTTCAGGAAAAACAACAACAACAACAACAACAACAACAACAACAACAACAACAACAACAACTTTAAACAATCGCACAGACCGCAAACCACCAATTTCGCAATCTATACTCCCCTTTCCCCTCCCCCCCCTATCCTCTTCACCGTCTCCTCCCCTCCCCCCCCTCCCTCCCATAAGCGATCATCGTAAACGTCCTGAATATCTGTAAAAAATCATCAGCACGGCGGCATTTCAGACAGAACGTGTAAATCGTCGTGGCTCAGAGGAGACTGGCAGAAGTTCATTTCACATTTGGCAGTTGCGTTTCGTGTTATTTGTTATTATGGGTGAACAATACTTACAGTGAGGCTGAACATTATAATGGTGATTATAGTAACTACAAAGGCAACAATAATAATGATGGTGAATATATAATAGTGTTGATACTATTAGTAATAATCCTCATAAGGATAAAGTTAGGATGTTGATGATATTCAAATTACAATGATAACGACAAAGATAATGATAATGATGATAATGATAGTTATAATGGAAATAATATTGAAAGTGATAATAACAATAATTTTAGCGAGATTAACAATAATAATAATAACGATAATAATAATCATAACGATAACAATAATAATAACAAGACTACTAATACTACTAATAAAAATAATGATAAAGATGATTTAAAAAGAATAACAATAATGATAAAAACAACAATAACAACAATGATGATGGTGATAATAATGATAATGATTATATAACAACAATAATAATAATAATAATAACAATAACAATAGGAATGAGGATGGTAATAATAATAATGATACCATCGGTAAACAATGAATATAATAGTAATGATAATAATAAAAATAACAATGATCACACTGATGATAACTACAGCAATGACAACAACAGCAACAACAATAGTAATAATCCTAATAATAACAATTTTATTAATGATAAATAGTAATAAAAATAACAACAATAATGATGATGATGATGGTGGTGATGCAGGCTAATGATGATGATCATGATACTATCATAATTACTAACAATAATGCTAAGGATTACAATA
>NC_061821.1:10921596-10924096 GCF_019202785.1 Penaeus chinensis
TAATCAAAATTACATCAGACATGCCCCCACGCGGACACGGCTCCCGACTTGATTTGTGCACCAGCTAATACCCACTTTCGCCTCCCAACAGTGCCACCCTCCCTGAGAGCCATTAAAAAGTCAATGTAAATAAGTGTCTCCATGCTTCACGGCGGCGGGCTCGGTTCCCCTCACTCCTGGCACGGGCGAGGGGAGGAGAAAAAATAAGAGAGGAGAGTATAGCAAGTTGACATCCCGCCCTGACATGTTGGCGACAAAACTTCTCAGGCATCTGGCTTCCCATGAGTTGCCTAGTTGCTAAAACACTTTACGGCGCTCAGATCTTCGAAAATCTGCAGCGAATTTCTTTGATATACAGCATTGAATGGTTTCCTTATGCCAGGGAACTATGGTACGACACACAGCCTTCGGAAAATAGACGGCTATGAATAGACCTTATCTCGCTTTATATCATAAATCATAAGATAATTATGGACGTGGCATCTCCACCTGGCGACACGCAGGGCGCCAAAACTATCAATCTTAGTTAAACAACATTTCCAAATTATTACCAGATAATGAGGTCCTCAGCAAGGGCCTCTAACTCAGCGCGCCCCGGACAAGAGCTCACCCCCGTGACTTTTCTATGATTGCTGGCATCTTCCGCGATAAGGAAGGTAATTACGCGTTGTTGATGGCAGAAAAACATGCGGACGGGCAGACATGTTTAAAACCTGTTTCCTCCACATTACAGCCGAGAGTGGAAATAAATCGTCGACGAATATCTTCGCACGCAGAGATGATTACCTTATCAATTCAGGGCGAAATATCGTTTAAAGGAAGGGTTGCCGTAGGGTACCATCTTCAGCCACTGGGTCCGACAAGAAAAATATTAATGGGAATTTATTTAGGCAAGCTGAGTAACCACCCTTGCCACGTTGTAACACACGCCATTTGTAAGTGTCAAGAATATTTGCGAACTTGGTCATTACCTTGCTTCAGACCTTATCTGTTGATGTTATCCTAATGACTTCAGCGAGGGAAAAAACGAACTAGTGTATTTTCCCCGTCTAAACAAGGCCGTCGTGTGTCATTTGGCGTAATTACGGCGAGGTAGATGTCTGGAGCGATAGCGAGGGGGTGAGAAGGGGGCACTCACTCACCCTTTTTTTGCGATCGGCTCCACGATAGCGTAATGACTGAGTCGTTTCCCAAGACAACTCGAAGCCTGAATATTCATGACGACGTAAATCAAGCGGGAGCATAAACATCGTGACATGATCCGCTGTGCTTTAACATCACTAAGCAGAGGGACAGACGGGTGAAAAAAAAGGAGAAAGTGAGATGAAGGAGAAACAAAGATAAGAGAAAATAGAGAGAGGGGGTGAGATAGAGAAAGGAGAGAGAGAGAGAGAGAGAAAGAGAGAGAGAGAGAGAGAGAGAGAGAGAGAGAGAGAGAGAGAGAGAGAGAGAGAGAGAGAGAGAGAGAGAGAGAGAGAGAGAGAGAGAGAGAGGGAGAGAGATGGATAGATGGATATAGATAGAATAGATGTATGGATGGATGGATGGATGGAGGGATGGAGGGATGAATGAATGAATGAATGAATTAATGAATGAATGAATGAATGAATGAATGAATGAATGAATGAATGAATGAAAGGGCAGACAGAGAAAGAAAGAAAGAAAGAAAGAGACATAGAGAGAGAGAGAGAGAGAGAGAGAGAGAGAGAGAGAGAGAGAGAGAGAGAGAGAGAGAGAGAGAGAGAGAGAGAGAGAGAGAGAAAGAGAGAGAGAGAGAGAGCTGCATAGATAGATAGATAAATAGATAAACAGACAGACACATAGATAGATAGATAAATAAATATACAGATAAATGGGGGCAGACAGAAAGGGAGAGAAAGGGAAGGAGTGACAAAGGAAACGACTGAAAGTATTCAAAAACAACAACAAACAAACACACAGTAAAAATCCAATAAAAAAGAGGTCATGTCAGACATAAAACACACCGAATGACACCCCCTCCTCCTCCCCCCTCTCCCCCTTTCCCCCTTAAACCATGACCTAAGCCTAAAGGAACACGCATGACCTAGGCCTACAGATACAGAAAAAAACAACATGAAACTCCTCAGGAAAACCCATAAAACTTCATCCCCTCCTCCCTTCCCCCCCCCTTCTTCCCTCACCCTCTCCATCCTCCCTTTTCCCCCTTCCCTCATCCCTCCTTCCCTCCCCTCCTTCTCCCTTCCTCCCTCCCTCTCCCTCCCCTTCCCTTATTCCCCTTCCATCCCTCCCTACCTTCCTCCCCCCCCCCTTTCCCTTATCCCCTTCTCCCCCTTCCCCTTCCCTCCCTCCCTCCCTCCCTCCCTCCTCCCTGACCTCCCCTCCCACAAAACAAACAGAGACAGCGGGAAACTCTGTCATGACACAGCACGCGCGTCTGGTAAGAACAGCCACTGCTGTCTGCGGCCCTGGGGGGAGAGGGGGGAAGGGGGAGGGGGTGGAAGGAGAGAGGGGGGGAGGG
>NC_061821.1:10944096-10949096 GCF_019202785.1 Penaeus chinensis
TTGGTATTATTAATGAATATGCGGAAAGTATTAACACTATTACTACAAACATTAATGTCTGCTATGGCGTTTATAGCGGTTCTGATGAATAGCACTGAGGAACATGTGTCAAGCGATAATGCTAATAGTAGTATGGGATGATTAAGACAATGAAAATAATATCAATAAAGTAATATCAACAGTATCTATAATGATAAAATAAACGCAATGGCAATCACAAAGACGTAATAATGATGTTGATAATAATAATAATCATGACAATCATAACCAATACTGCTAATAATTCTTATCTTTCTAATAATGATATTAATAATAAAAATAATGATGATGTGATTATATTAATGATGCCCATAATGACTATGATAATTGTTATAACTACAACAATATTGAGAATGATAATAATGATGATGATAAAGATAATAAGAATGATAATCATAATAATTATCATTATCATTATTATTATCATATCAGTGATAGTAGATAATAATGTTCATGATAATAATAATGATAATGATAATAATGCAAAAAAATAATAATAACGATAATGATAATAATGCAAAAAAAATAAAAATAACATAATGATAGAAATAATAATGATAATAACAATAATAATAACTACCACCGCCAACAATAATAAAAATAATGTTAATAAAATAAAAATAAAAATAATAATAACAATAACAATAATAATCATGATGAGGATGATATTAATAATGATAATGATAGTAATAATAATAATAATAAGAAGAAGAAGAATAACAATAATAATAATGATAACAACAACAACAACAATAATAATAATGATAATGATGATAATAATAATAATAGTCATTATTATTATCATTATTATTATTATTATTCATGATAATAATAATACTAAAAACAACAACAAAAACAGAAACAATAATAATAATAACAATAATAATAATAATAATAATAATAACAAAACAACAACAACAATAATAATTATAATAATAATAATAATAATAATAATAATAACGAGGATGATGATGATAATGATGTTAATAACAATACAAAATATAATAAAGATGATAATAAAACTAATAACAAAAATGACAATATTAATAATAATAATGACAATAAAAATAGAAATGACAATAATGATAATACGTATTGTGATAATACCAATAATGATAATGATGATGATCCTATTGATGATGATAATAATAATAATAATAATAATAATAATAATAATAATAATAATAATAATAACAATAATAAAAATAATGATAACAATGATAATAATAACAACAGCAATAGCAATAACAACAACAACAATAATGATAATAATAATAATAATGATAATTATAGTGATGTTGATGACGATGAGTGACGATGATTACAATGATAATGATCCTCGAATTTTCGCTTCGACCGGATATACATCAATATGAATTCGTATCCCCCCTCCCTCTAACCCTCCCCTACTCTTACCCTTCCTCCCTTCACCCTCTCCCCCCCCCCCCCCCAATGCCACAGCCCCCCACCCAGCCCCCGTTACCAAGAGAGCTGTTGGCTGCCCAGGAGATGCTGTTGATGCTGGGCCCGCCGTCGGCCTTTCTAATAGGATCTGAAGGTCTTATGTTGCTGTCAATTACGGGGTCTGGAGGCGATAAGGGTGCCAGTGCTCTGCGTCGTCAAACGTTTCTCTGATTTAAAGTAAGTGATGCGGGAACGTTTGTGGTCTTCGAGGTACATGAGCAGTTCGCTCTTCTGCAGATAACGCTTTTTGGGGGCTGACATTTCGATTTTTTTCCCTCCCAGTTTCAACTGCGTCGTAAGGAAAAGAGAGATAAAATTCTCGTAGATTATATTTATATGTATATGTATGTGTGTGTGTATGTATATGTATATGTATATGTATATGTATATGTATATGTATATGTATATGTATATGTATATTTATATGCATATGTATATTTATATGCATATGTATATATATATATATATATATATATATATATATATATATATGTGTGTGTGTGTGTGTGACACAAACACAGTAAGATGAAAAGGAAAACAGCCACAGTAAGAAATGAAAATCATTAATTTCTTACTGTGGCTATGGTTTTCCTTTTCATATATATATACATATATATACACCCACACCCACACATATGTATATATTCACAAAGATATACACATACATATGTATAAATGTTATCCACCTGTAAGTATGTATGTATGTATGTATGTATGTATGTATGTATGTATGTATGTATGCATGCATGCATGCATGCATGCATGCATGCATGCATGTATGTATGTATGTTTATTCGTTTGTATGCACACACAAACACACACACACATACACACACACACACACACATGTATATATGTACAGTTTATCTATGTGTGCGTGTATAAATATGTATTGCATATATAATGATAATAACACTGCTAACAATAGCAGTAATAATAATAACAATAATAATAATAATAATAATAATAATAATAATAATAACAATAATGATAATAATAATAATAAAATGATAATGATGATGATAATGAAGATGATGATGATGATGATGATGATGATGATGATGATGATGATGATGATGATGATGATGATGATGATGATGATGATGATGATGATTATGATTATGATGATGATAATTATAGTGATACTACTACTATTACTAGCAAAACAATAACAACAACAACAATAAAAATAATAAAACAATAAAAATAATGATAATAATAGCGATAATAATAACAATAATAATAATGATAGTAATATTAATGATAGTAATATTAATGATAGTAATATTAATGATAGTAATATTAATGATAGTAATAAAAACAAATTAAAGTAACAACAACAATAATAATAATGTGATAATACCAATAATAGTAATAACAGTATCAACAACAACAATAATAATGACAATGGTAATAACAGTAAGTCGTAAAAGCAGTATAAGATCGTATCTCGACAATCAAATAAATGGACCTACCTTTAATCAAAGAAGGGCCTTATCGAGCACAATCCCCGGAGCCCAATATATTAACGCTGGCAAACAGAACTCATGGCTGTCTTATCGCGAGCATCTATCAGTCCTTAGCAACGCTGCCTCACTGTTGGCACATGTCACAGATGATTAGCTAATATACGTAACCCGATCTCGAGTGTGGGCGAAGGCAGCTTTGGATCAAGGAACGCATCTGTCACCAGGCTATCCGTTATCTCCTAACTTCACATACGTTTACGCGGGACAGATAGAATGGCCTTAAAAGCAAGTTGAGAGTGTTCTTGCGAGGCGAAACAGGATCTCGGATTCGTGTATTGACGCTTGTTTGGGAGTTCATGAAGCTCCTCGTTCGAAGCTGATTCACTTAAATCGGGCAGCCTTATTATTGTGCACATTGCTTATTATGCATATGCTTTTAGTTGTTCTCGTTGATTTTTTACTTTCTTCCTTTCTTTTTTTGAGTGCAGGACACGAATACGCCTTAATCGTGTAATAGACTATGATTACTGCTGCTACACATGAATCGAGACACGGCAAGCGTTGCGAAATCTACCATTAGAAGGCCAGGAACATAATGCGTCACCAGGGTGTCGTAAAAGTAGAACGCTGCTTCACTGTTCCCAAGGTCGCGCCATGAAACGTAACAAAAACTAAATAAAATACAATAAAGGCATTTCTACGGATATTAGTTCACTTCCAGACTCGTATCATTAAATGGAAAATAAAGGGAAGACGCGACATGATATAAGCTTCTTTTTTCATGAAAACTGCATTTGGTAATCTGTGAAGATGAATAATCATTGCGCAGTCACAGAAAGTCAGAGGCAATCGCGACATGCAATCTGGTAGACACAGTAATAACAGCAGAAGGAATTAGAATAGCGAGGATACGATTATTGACATGTCGTGATGATGGAGAAATGAGCGAATATGACATTGATATTTCTATCAGAAACGTGCATTTTAGAACAGTAACTAGAAAAATGTGATTATGAATGATAAGATAAAAATAAATGATAATGCACGAATGAACATTTATGGATGGATTAGAAATAAGGATCTTCCTTAATACAGAACAATAGACGCCCAAGCAATATGTTCAAAATGACCCATTGAACAACAGGAGATTTTCTTGCTTTCATAAACATTGATATTTATATATGACATACGTCCATGTACTCATGTTATCCCCACTAGTAAGGAGCTATACTGTAATAACACGTATTGAATATTTCTCTTATAGTTAAATATATATAGTGCATCAGACCATTCCAATCGTATTATCAAGCAAATTATATTGTCGACCTTCCAACAAACATGCTTATCGTCAGAAGTTCCTTGTTCATGAGTTTCTTTTTCCAGAAAGGCGTAATAATTAGATATGCGTTTCTTTTGACTTAATATCTTATGGATTAGAAGAAGTAAACTGTAGATTCCGCTTACAAATTAAATTTCCGTGAATTCGATACTGCTACTCCATGCGAAATTTGAGCATCTGTGAGTACGTGTGTGTGTGTTTGTGTGTGTGTGTGTGTGTGTGTGTGTGTGTGTGTGTGTGTGTGTGTGTGTGTGTGTGTGTAAATTTGAGTTTTTTTATCAACTAATATGTACTCCAGCACAAGGGCGATCTTATGTATGTATATTGGACGTGTAACCTATAAATACTTATATAGATTTATCTATCTATCTATCTATCTCTCTCTCTCAAACTATATATGTAAAGAGAGAGAGAGACATACAGAGAAAGAGAGAGAGAGAGTAGTGGTTGTTTTGTATACATATGTGTTTGCACATATGTTTGTATGTGTATATTTATTTGTTTCTTACATGCCTGAGTCCAAAAAATGCATGTTCCTTTTTGCTTATTATTTTTGCACTCATGCCACCTCAGTCAGTACATTCATATCTAAATACACACATCGACTGCGCCCTTCTAACCACGCCGAATAAAAAAAGGACGGAGCCTCAGACACGTGGCGGCCAACAAAGGATCATGTGGTGTTTGTT
>NC_061821.1:10961596-10964096 GCF_019202785.1 Penaeus chinensis
GTCCCGAGACCTAATCAGTAGGCAGAGAGGAGACCAGACTAATCCTATTCGTTATTTAAATTGCATGAGATCTGTTCTCAGAAAACTCTTCCCAGCTAATGAAAATTAAAACATACAAAGAAGAAAACAGTAACCGCGTACGTGAGCTATTGTTTTGTGAATAGACGCCATGAGATAAACATATTTTTAATTATCACTACAATGTCAACGTTATTAATGTTATATGTTATAACGCGTATATCGGAGAAGGAAATTTATTAGACTACCTCTTGTTTACGTTTTTATATCAACAAACCTTTTTTTAATGTAACTAATCATTTACTACAAAAACAAACAAAAAGATAAAATAGTAATATTACGTTAACAAGAAATACGATATCATACCTCACTTGTTCTGGATACTCATCGCATAGAAAAAAATTTGATTGTCATTATCATTACCTACATATGAATAAACTTTATAATTGCAGTTTACGGTTGTCTGAATTCCAGCCAGCCAACTAGATCCCAGTAGCAATAATCCTGAAATGGATAGCGGGAGACTCGCTTGTTGGAGCTGTAATCGTACAGCTTTATACACCATTCGGGAATTGCGCTAACACTGCGGAATAAATCAGTCTCCGTCGCTCTTATCACAGGCAAGAAAACAACTTCCTAATCGTTCGTCAAAGTCAACTAATTGAAGGAAAAGCCCTCGATTCAACGATGAAAAAAGGACGTATGTATATCATGGGTTTCTGGGGGGATCCCTACACCTATAGTATAAAAAATCTCCATCAAATAGTAATTGATTTCTCGAGATTACGTTAAAGACCTAAATTGGGAAAGATCTAAATAACAAATGATTCGGACAAGACTGATGTATTTTGCTTTTTGGATTTTGTTTTTAATTAACATCTGTTTAGCTTAACGGGTAAAAAGGGGTTGATTGCGGTTGACAGACTAATAAGGACATCAATCAGTGAAATCTCATTAAATCATATCAAGCATTCTTTTTTCTCTTCTTTTCTTCGCACGACCAATTAATGACGACAAATCTGTCGATATTATTACTTTCACATAAATCACAAAAAAATATGTTACCATGATGTTTCTGTATCATAATGGGAGACAATTAGCAAGTTCTTAATTACATTTTAATCATCCTACTAATGTCATGTCAAGATGGCAAACAGCTGTATATAATGTTATCGTTGGTTTGTGAGATCTCGTGTATAAAACATTACAACATTTATAGGAAATCTAAACAATGCAATGATAGTCAATGGTCCATGGAAATCTGACCACCTAAAAGGATAAAAAAGTGAATTTATGTGCTTTTACTTTTTATCAATATGTTTAAGAATGTTTGGATTTATTCTAATTGCTGATTGAATTTCATTTTCGACATTCACATATTTTCCCCTACTTGGGAGAACACCTTGATCTGTCTCCTTATCACCTCAATAAAAAACTGTGGTAATATCCCCCAAAAGATGAAACCTAATACATGCGACAAAACAGAATCAACATCTATCGCAGTTGGTGATGGATGTTCCATTGTTGTTTAGTGACTAGTAAGCTTTTTTCTCGCATTTAGTAATGATTTCACGATACTGGTGTATAGAGTCCGTCAATGCATCTTTTTTTTTTTTGTATTTTCATTTTTCATTTCATATTCACACTTGTAATAGGAATGATCAACTATATTGTTTATTTCTATATTTTACAAGACTTCTTATGGCTTACCTGCATCATTATCTGGCTGGTAGTTTATAAAAACTTTATTTTTCCTATTTTTTTCTGGATATATTTATCAAAAATATAAGATATGAGTATCAATACCTCTACAGACACGTGCATCAAACTCTGAACAACTATATAGAGGAATTACTTCAAAAGACCCAAACTTGTGTTGTTCGCTAACCTACAATTTTCTTCTCCGAAATTATTAAATGCTCCAAATTTGGCTTGATCCATCACGAAAACGGTGAAAATTCAAGAGATATAACCAATACAACACATGGGAGTCTACATCTATCATCTAAATAGGTCCATATATAAAACAGCAATGCATCAACATTTTGTATCAGCTCACCAACAAATTACACACGCTGTGAGGCAGGCAGGCAACTCTCCCTTCAAGCACATACGCGCGCATCCCCCGGCTCCGTTGATTGGCCACACTATCGGTCCGAGATTTTTACCGCCAAGCCTCGATGGCCCGCTCTGGCTCTCACTCCAGGCGCGGGAGGGAGGGTCACCCATCCAGCTCCGGAGTCCCCAGTGTGATTGATTCTGATGTATGTGTTCACTTTACCGGTGGGTGGAGGTGGTTGGGGGCCGCGTGGCGATCTCTCTCTCTCTCTCTCTCTCTTGCCCCTCTTCTTCGCTCGTTGCTCTTCGGAACTGGGTTGCGGGGAGACGAGGGGTGTCCTGAGATCCTTGCAAGGATGTCCACGTGGCGAGGCGACAAAGATCAGAGGGGGAAGGGCCAATAGAGGGGGGGGGGGGGATGGCT
>NC_061821.1:10974096-10976596 GCF_019202785.1 Penaeus chinensis
TTGTGATAATAATGATAATAATAATGTTAATAGTAATATTAATACAATATTAGTAATAACAAGATTAACAATAATAATGATTATCATTGTTATTATTATTTTTATTATTATTATTATTATTATTATTATTATTATTATTATTACTATTATTATTATCAGTCATTATTATTATCATTATTATTATAATGATTATTATAATTATTATTATTGTTATTATTATTATCATTATTATTATTATTGCCGTGGTGTTGTTGTTATAATTTTCATTATCTTTATGATTATTATCATAAAAATGATAATGATAATAGTATTAGCATTTGTACTAGTATTAGTATCATTATTGTTGTGATTATTAGTAGCAGTTCTATTATAATGATGATAATAATTATAATAATGATAATAATAATAATAATAATGATAATAATAATGATAATAATAATAATAATAATAATAATAATAATAATAATAATAATAATGATAATGATATTATTATTAACATTATTATTATTATTATTATTATTATTATTATTATAATTATTATTATTATTATCATCCTCATTTTTACTATTACCATTATTATCAATATTTTGATTACTATTATTATTATTATCATTATTATTATTATTATTATTATTATTATTATCATTATTATTATTATTATCATTTTCCTTATCATCATCTTTTTTATGCTGATCATCATCATAAGCATTATGATTATCGATATTATTTGTGTGTTTTTTATTGAAATAAAAGTAAGTATGATGATATACCGGAATAGTTACAGCTTATAACACCAGTATCAACTACAAGGGCATTATACAATACTCCTACTTTTAACAATAAGCATTATCACCAATTTCACTATAGCACCACACAGTCAGTCGTGAAACTGAAGACACACATCCACACAGCGCCGCACACATCCACACAGCGCAACACACATCTGCACAGTGCCAGTTACATCCACTTATCCACACAGCGACACACAGATCCACACAACGCCACTTGCATCCACACAGCGCCACATACATCCACAAAGCGTTACACTCATCCACACAGCACCACACACATCCACACAGCACCACACACAGCCACACCGCGTCACTTAAGTCCACACAGCGCCACACACAACCGCACAGCGTCACTTACATCCACACCGCGTCACTTACATCCACACAGCGCCACACACATCCGCACAGCGCTACTCGCACAGCCGAGCAGTCGGACGCAGCGCCACAGACTCACCTGCCAATAAACACACCTTGGCTGAGCTCGCACCAATAGTTCTGACATTTCTAATATCTAATTAACAGCATCTCTGAACGGCATTCCGTATCCCTCGTCATAGGATTATCTTCCGTATTGCCATGTGCACCGTAGGACTTCATTAAGCAATGTAATACCTTAGAGGAACATTGCATTAACGGGTAACTAGTTTTTGCAGTGTGCACTTAATCACTCGGCCCCTTGCACTCATTAGTTGCAAATATTCACGGGGACTCATTACATCGCGGCCTCTGCTGTTTGTTTTTGTTCTCAACAACAACAAACTAGACTGTACTATTATCTCAATTGGTTTCTATAATGGCGAGGGGGAGCGGGGGAGAGCGCTAGTGAGGCGGCAGTCCAGAGGGAGGGAGAGCGAGGGGAGGAGGAGGGGAGAGAGGGAGGGGAGAAGGCCAGAGGAGGACGAAAGGGAGAAAGGGGGGAGGAGGAAGAGGAAGAGGATGGAGAGGAGGGCAAAGGGAGAAGGGAGGAGGAAGTAGGAAGATAGGAGGGAGAAGATGGCAGAGGAGTACGAAAGAGAAAAATGCAAGAGGAGGAAAAAATAAGAGGAAGAGGGTAGAAAAGAGGAAGAGGAAACCAATGGAGGACGAAAGGGAGAAGGGGAGGAAGAGGAAGAGGAGAAGTAAGGGAGAGAAGATGGCGAGGAGCACGAAAAGGAGAAGGGGAGGCGGACTAGGAAGAGGAGGGGAAGGAGGAGGGAGAGGAGGTTAGAGGAGGACTAAAGGGAGTAGGGGAGGGGAGGAGGGAGAGGAGGCCAGAGAAAGACTGTATGGAGAAGGGGGAGGAGGAGGAGGAGGAGGGGGGGGGGGGAGGAAGAGGGGAGGAGGAGGAGGAGAGAGAAGGCCAGAGGACGACGAGAGGGAGATAGGGAGCAGGAGGAGTAGGGGAAGGGGGAGAGGGGAGGGAGAGGAGGGAGAGCTGTGAAGGGGCTGAGATTAAGAGGGGGTGAGAGGGCTTGCACGAGTGTTGCGGTTGAGGGAGGAATCATGTCAGATTGCGAGGGGAGGGGGCCGCTGGAAGTGCATTTTTCTGGTGTTTGTGCAGTACATAAAATGGAACTGTAATTAAAAGGAAGAGGCGGAATAAGAGAGAGCATGGGAGAGGGCAAGAGAAGGAGAGAAAAATGGGCGGAAGGTAAGGTGGATATGTGTTTGTGTGTGCGTGTGTTTGTTTTTTTAAGTGTTTGTTTGTGTGGATGATTGTAAGAGAGAGA
>NC_061821.1:10986596-10994096 GCF_019202785.1 Penaeus chinensis
CGACAAACCGGCAGCGGGAGAATTTCGTAACTTTTGTATTTTGTGTCGCAGTATCAACTGACCATTTTGAATAGAAAACCCAAAATCGTAATTTATAAAGTGTTGGCCTGTATTCCTTCACCGTTAATTACTCGTCTCATGCAATTAGCGTGCGTAATTGAGATATATAAAGCTATGTAATAAAGAGAAGCATCTTTTAGTCCCCCGAGGATTGTCGGAAGAGACCCCCTCTTATCGCGTCTCCTTCACCTTATCAGTTCCCAGTCGCAATCGGTCGATAACGACCCTCCACTCTTATCCAGAGATCCCATACGTCCGCATAAGATTCCTTATCTGTCGCCCTCCAAGAACGGCGGGAGTCCGACACGTCCTCTGTTGCGAAGAGACGATCCTCTCGGCAACACTCGACCCGCCGCCGACATCGCTCTCCGCCTTCAGTTTAAGGGCTGGCTGCATTAGCGGCCACTTCTCCCGGCTTGTAATCCTTCTGCTGTGTGCTCCGAGAGGGCTTCTCCCGCGTGGGGGGTCCTTGTGATTGATATGTGTAGGGCGCTTTTTCTTATTTCTTTTTTTTTACCTTTTAAAATTCTGTGTGTTTTGTAATGGTGTGTGTATTTTTTTTGTTTTTTGTTTTTTGACTGTTGGATATTTTGGATGTATCAGGCGTGTTAGGGATTCGTTTTATTTAATTTATTCTTTCTCTCTCTCTCTCTCTCTCTCTCTCTCTCTCTCTCTCTCTCTCTCTCTCTCTCTCTCTCTCTCTCTCTCTCTCTCTCTTTCTCTCTCTCTCTCTCTCTCTCTCTCTCTCTCTCTCTCTCTCTCTCTCTCTCTCTCTCTCTCTCTCTCTCTCTCTCTCTCTCTCTCTCTCTCTCTCTAAAACTTCATCCCATTAACCACATCATAAATACAATATTCCCCTCATTTCCCTGACCAATTCCTCAGATCCTCGCCTTACATCTTCATTCCATCAGCTTCATCTTACATATGATATTCGGCTCATCTTCTTTTTTCACATTTCAATCCTCCAAATATCGCTGGTACATCTTGGCCGTTCCGCGCGAGGCACCTATGCAAATCCTATCCCATCTCGCATGTCTCTCTTATCCTTCCCTATCCTCCGCTCGCCGTCTCCAGCCCCTTCTCGCCTCTCCCAACGACCTAAAGAGCAGTGCTATCATCTCTCTCTCTCTCTCTCTCTCTCTCTCTCTCTCTCTCTCTCTCTCTCTCTCTCTCTCTCTCTCTCTCTCTCTCTCTCTCTCTCTCTCCTCTCCCTCTCTCTCTCCCTCTCCCTCTCCCTTCTTCTCGTCTCTTTCTTGTCTTTTTCTTTCACTCTCCCCTTGTTCCCTTCCTTCTTCTGTTTCTTCTTGTCTCTCCTTCTCACTAATTTTCTCTCTCTCGGTTTCGTTCTCTCACGCGACCTCTTCTTCTTGTCTTCCTCCTTCTGTCCCTCCGTCTCTCCTACTTCCCTTCCTCCTCCTTATCTCCTCCTTCCCCTCCTTGCCCCCTAATCCCCATTCTATCCTTACGCCCCTCTCTCCTCCCCCCTCCCCCTTCTTCCCTCAGTCTTCTTCTCCCTTCTCTCCATCCCCTCCCCATCCCCTTACCCTCTCCTCCTCCATCCCTTCTTCCCCTCTCCCCTCCCCTCTTCCTCTCCCCTCCTCCTCCCCCGTCCTGTCTCCTACTGTTGTGAGGGATGACAAATGAATGAGAGGTTTTACGTGGATGACAGAACCTAGGCCCCAGATGAATTTGCATGAGGAGCTTATGAGGCTGAGGGTAAGGCTAGGGAAGCGGGGAGAGGGAGGAGGGGCTAGGTGAGTCCAAGGGAGATAAGGGTGTAGAGGGGAGAAGGGTGCGCTAGTTTGTTCGTCTACCAATCAAGTAGGTATACCGAGATGTATGTGTTTGTGTGTTTGCGAGAGAAAAAAAAGAGAGGTGTACGGACGAAATCTATAAATGTAAAAACAAATAGATAAGCTGAGATAGAGATAGAAAGACAGACATATAGATCTAAATATAGATATATAGATAGAACATACCCCCCCCCCCCCACACACACACACACAGTGTGTGTGTGTGTACAGAGAGAGAAAGAGAGAGAGTAAGAGAGAAAGAGTAAGAGAGAAAGAGTAAGAGAGAGAAAGAGAGAGAGAGAGAGAGAGAGAGAGAGAGAGAGAGAGAGAGAGAGAGAGAGAGAGAGAGAGAGAGAGAGAGAGTGAAATGAAGGGCTAGATTCGACAACAGGCGCCGGCTGAAAATCTGTATCAGTATTTATCCATATAGTAAAGTATTCATGCGAAGGGAATGAAAGGAGAAATGTATACAGATCTTCGACAGAAATGCAGTGGAAAAAAATCTCTAGGAAAGATATGAAGAAGGGGGTGATGGCAGAGATGTTTTTAAAAAATCACACGCACATATACACATACTGTGCATATGTATGTATGTGTGTATGTGTGTGTGTGTGTGTGTGTGTGTGTGTGTGTGTGTGTGTGTGTGTGTGTGTGTGTGTGTGTGTGTGTGTGTGTGAGAGATAGAGAGAGATAGAGAGAGAAAGAGAGAGATAGTGAGAGAGAGAGAGAGAGAGAGAGAGAGAGAGAGAGAGAGAGAGAGAGAGAGAGAGAGAGAGAGAGAGAGATAGTGAGAGAGAGAGAGAGAGAGAGAGAGAGAGAGAGAGAGAGAGAGAGAGAGAGAGAGAGAGAGAGAGAGAGGGAGAGGGAGAGAAAAGGCAGAGGTGAGAAAGAAGAGAGATCAGGAGAAACTTTTTTTTTTTTTTTTTTTTTTTTTTTTTTTAAGGGGGAAGTAACACCAACAAATTCGACATCACTTAATATCCTTCCTTTCTCTTCTCCGCGCGAACGAAAGAAGAGGGGGGGGGGGGGGGGGGGTGTTCGCAGTAATAGGACGAAATTGTCTAATACCCACTGTCATTTACATCCATTCATCACCATCGGGCATTGATTGTCGGATGAGGAATGACTGTTATTTTCATATTCCCCGATTTACATACAACCCAGTTCACAAAATGAATTCTCTCTCGACGCTCGAAAACACAAAACTTTCAGGAGCCTATTTAGATGAAGCTACCGTAAAACACCCCAAAAGAGAATAAAAAGATAAAGTGAAAAGAGAGAAAATCAACACCAGACTATCAGGAAAATGCAACAAAGCATTCCCAAATCCCCAACACAATCAAGTACATAAAACACGGTTGCAAGTGAGTGTGAAAGTGATAGAGAAATTCCAGCTGAACGGGGGACGAGATCGTATGCAAATAGTGGAGTTCCCCCTCCTATATGAAGATTAATGTAGACTTGATATGATTTAATGAAATTGACAACTGGGAGAGGTGTATAGGGGAGCCTCCGCGTCGCCCTGGCGTTGGTGATGATGCTGGGAAATGATGTTTGGAGGTGATGCTGTGTGGTGATGAGGGGGGGTTCCGGGAAGTCCTGGTTAGTTCTAGTGGTGCCGAACGTCTCCGTTAAATGGTGATGATTCAGACGAGTTCTAGGTGATGATATTTCTGTATCAAGAGTGCATGATTAAAAAGACGCTGATATTTTTTTGATCTGGGGACTGTCTTGGATGGAGAAATTAACTAAACTATCATGCAGGGTATCGCTGTCGTCAAGATCAATTCAGTGCTTTCATGCAAGAAGGCGCAAGCAATACTGTGGTGTAGATGCTGGTTTTGGTGTAACCTTGAAATACAAACATTTTAGCGCAGCGTTTTGCTTAGATGTACAGTGCAGTTCTCCGAGCCGACCCGTGCAGTGTGCAGCCTTTTGATATCTATGTTGAGACGACGTTAGGATTGCTAGAAAGCTAACGGTTTTGTCTAAGTTGGGATAAAAGCTAAAATAATAAATAATAAAATAATTTCATGACGCTGCTCGAATGAACAAGGCGATGTGTGATGAGGGGTAAACGCAGCCACAGCGATGGTAAAGAATATGTAGAGATAAAGAATAAAATCGTAAATAAAATCATTACATTGTTATAACATAGGAAGTAAACATGATCTCTAATTCAAAGGCAAAGGTGAATTATAGGGGGATTTCTATTCGGTTAGCAATAGAGAAGCAGCATCGCCTCGTTTGCCGAAATAACAACGAGCCACTATGGAAGTACACAGCTGTGCCAGAACATTTACCGGTGACGTCAAACATAATAACAAGATCTTTTGGTCTCGACTTTCCCCTCACTTTCCTGTAAACTTTCTTTGCTATCAGACCCTTCCTAACTTTCTTTCTTTCTCTCTTTTCTGAATTCATATTGGGAATATTTATTAAGAGAGGGAAAGGGAGGATAATAATGTGAACGACAATAACATTGCTGTTTGGAATAACTACAAGACCCAAGACTCGGATAATGATGTTAGAAATCTATTCCACGTGAAAGTGTGCGTTGATACTGTGGTGTTTTTTCTCCATGAGGACATGTCTATTAGAATTCCCTCGATTCCCAAGTCATAAACGCGAATACACGGAGAAAATATTCCTTAATTGTAACCCTATAAAATGAGACCATGCAATAATTCATGCATTAAACTGTATATGCGAAATTATCCGACATTCCTCGAATATGAAAACAACGTAACATGTAAGTTGCTGATGAAATTATTTCCTCAATGATTTTCGGAAGAGTAATGGAAAAATAACGGGTTCGTCCGTGTCTGGCAAATAAAGAAAATATAATGATATAGATTTATCTCTCCGCATTTTATGATTATCTTTGTAGTTTTTCTTCATCAGCTTTATTCAATAATTTATTTAACAAGGCAAGGGAAGGAGCAATCTAAATAAGACGACCACACACACTAACACACAAATTACACACAGAATATAAGTCATAAAAGAGATTGAAAACGGAAGTTCAGAAAAAAAAAGTACGAATAAAAGTAATGAATATATAAATAAGATAAGCAAAATTAAATTTTAAAAAAGAAGACATAGCGCACCAACAGAAACATGCAGTCTCAGGGCCCCTCTCCTGTGTCAGTCTGGTCGACACAAATTACAAAAGGCAACATTTATTCCTCGGGCTCTACTTCAGCGGAATAGCAGGGTATTACGTAGCTCGTATCTGCCACCACCCACAAGGCACCTACAAGCTACAAGGAGATGGTGATACCTGTCCCTAATCACGAAGGCAGGTGCACGTCGCTTGTACTTGTGAAAATTTGAATGATCGTGACGGCAATTTTCGCTTTTTATCCCGTAATTCATTAAGGGAATTACCTACACTTACCTACGCCAGGATGATGATATGGCAATTATTAGGTGGAGAACTCGCCATTAGACCGGTCACTTGATGCCATTACGAGATATGAGAAGCGAAGGAAGCCGTGTTCAAGAACAAACACCATTAATTATGTATGTCAGTTCTATCTTCATCAAGGTGCTATAAGAAAGGGGCGTGTAAGGAGAGGGGGGCAGGGGGGGGGGGGTAAAAAGGCTGACGAAATTCTATCTGGCAGTTTCTGTTATTCTGCATCATTCGTCGGAAATCAATTTAGGTAATAACACACTCTCTACACTTATATGATTATGCATTAAAAATAATTTGCTAGCCCTCGTCCTCCTGTATGTACATACTCATGCTTCTTCGTATGCTGACAGACATGGATGAGATATCATAGTGACAGACAATAAAAATGATATACTTAATTTCGGAAAGATGGATAGATAGATAAAACATACTCTATGATCTATCTATCTATCTACATATATATATATATATATATATATATATATATATATATGTATGTATATATCTGTGTGTGTTTGTGTGTGTGTGTGTGTGTGTGTGTGTGTGTGTGTGTGTGTGTGTGTGTGTGTGTGTGTGTGTGTGTGTGTGTGTGTGTATGTGTGTGTGTGTGTGTGTGTGTGTGTGTGTGTGTGTGCGTATATATATATATATATATATATATATATGCATATATATGTATACGTATTTGTGTGTGTGTGTGTGTGTGTGTGTGTGTGTGTGTGTGTGTGTGTGTGTGTGTGTGTGTGTGTGTGTGTGTGTGTGTACGTGTGTGTGTGTGTGTGCGTGTGTGTATATGTATATGTATATATATATATATATATATATATATATATATATATATGCACATACATACATACATACACATAAACACACACACACACACACACACACACACACACACACACACACACACACACACACACACACACACACACACATATGTATATTTATATATACACACATTTATAAAAATATAAATATATATATTTATATATACATACATATACACACACAAGTATTTGTATATATATATATACATACATATATGTATATATATATATATATATATGTGTGTGTGTGTGTGTGTGTGTGTGTGTGTGTGTGTGTGTGTGTGTGTGTGTGTGTGTGTGTGTGTGTGTGTGTGTGTGTGTGTGTGTGTGTGTGTGTGTGTTTGTGTGTGTAAAAGCAACCGGACACAGAGAGATGACCAGATAGGCAAATAAATGCGGTAAATGTACACAGAAACAGGTCCACATAGATATTAACGGAAACCGTATACACAGTCCTTGCTGTACGCATCCAGTTTCTTTCCAGCGTATGCGGACGGGTTGCCAGGGTAAAGCTGTCACCACAGGCAACAGGCACGTGCGTAAAGCGTCACGAATCACCGTAACAGCCGTAACGAAGCAGCAGTCTCGCGTTCTCCCCTTCGGTGGTTATGTAACAGCGTCGGCGACTAGATTCCAGTCCTTATTGTACACTCATTGCTGTTTCTATAGATCCTATCGTAATCTGTCTGCCACGTTCCTGTATATAACATCTCTATGTCTCTCTCGCACTTCTTTCTATATATTTATCTTTTTACTCTCCTATTCGCCACCGTAGTTATCGTCATAGTGAAGTATATCGCAGTTACCATTTTCAATTCAGTTTGAAATGAATCGAAATACGGTGAATTTGACCACACGATACTCAATGCGCGGGAGAAAATAGCGTATACATTTTTTTTTTCTGAGTTATACGCTTAAAATAAGTCGTATATTCATGTCGGTACTTTTGAACCACAATAATATTCCACACCACTTATCTCCAAAACTTGTATAACTAAAAATAATTAGTTAATTAATTGATACAGAATCAGATGAATATTCCGCAACTCTTTCGACCATACAAAGTCATAATTGTTAATGAATGCGCATAATCCGTTTAAGAAAATAAAAGAATACGTTAAAAGAATGTAGGCTGCCCCACGTTTCAAATTTACAGGATAACAATAGGTTTACGGAAAAAAGTGATCCTGTGGGACCGAAATCGCTCAGCGTGAACCAGATGAGAACCAGGCCCCGGACCCTCTTCGGTTCGCATGCTCGAGTTCCATACAAAATCATTTCCGCTCCAATAAAATATCCTTGTCCGAACTATAACCAATATTTATAGTATTTTATTGGTTATTTCAGCAGTTTATGAACCGTACACGGCCATTTAAGGAACCGGGAATATCTATCT
>NC_061821.1:10999096-11004096 GCF_019202785.1 Penaeus chinensis
CTCAGTTATTTATTTTCTCATTTATTACCCTACGTTTCATTCTCTTGTATCTTCTTTTCCCTGTCTTTTATCTCTGTTTCTAGCCCTTTCGCATATTTCTGCCTTTTTTTTTTTTGCACCATTTTTTGTCTTACTTTTTTAGATCCTCTTTTATCATATCACCTCCCATTCCCCTTTCCGCCTCTGTTCGTCATCCCCCAACCCCTCTTACTTCCTTTATTGCACATATTTCCTTCTTCAATCATTTACCACTCCATCGCCACGTTTCCACCCCATTCTCTTTTGCTTTCCCCTAATTCCTCCTTCCTTTCTACTTTCTTTTCCACCAGTCTTCGTGAGGTCAAAGGTCATGTGATAGCTTTCATCATGATATTTAGCGTTTTCGACCACTCAAGTTATCTCCCTTTGACACTTAACGGATACCCAGCTCCTTCGACGTGTCAGATTCGCTATAACTATGTCTGAAGGGATATGAATACGTAAAAAGTCTGCTCGATTGGTCGTCGTGCACTGTGTTTTTCATTTCTGGAGTTAGAATGATAATGCAATAAGATAACACTGTATGTGACGTATATGAGCTGAGTAATTAATAATAATAGTTGATGTTAATAGTGCTGCTACTGGTATAACTATTGCTTCTGCTGTTGTTGGTGCTTCATGATAAAGATCATTATGTTAATTTTCAAGATAATTTAACTGTCATCGTCACTACTGACGTTATTTTCTCCTTACCTTCATTATTGTTATTATTATCGTTATCATTATTGTTATCATTAATATTATAATAACTGTTATTATTATTGTTATTATTATTATCATTATTATTATTATTGTTAATATTGTTATTGTTATCATTATTATTATTGTTGTTACTACTAGTACTACTACTAGTACTACTACAGCTACTACTACTTATCAATATCTATTATTTCGATTATTGCTATCATCGTTTTGAATACCCTTCCCGCGAATTCATCCCTAACATTACGATAAGGTAGTTACTACCGATAAGATAAGGAGGATAAAACCTTAAAGAAGCCGATGATGCTCCCTTCATCAGCTCCCCGTCTGTGTCTCTTCTCGCTCGTCGATTCCCCAGTCAACAGTCAACGCACAAAGGGGATGGGGGGGGGGGGGATCGCCCCAACACCTGCCGTCCTCTATTCTCCTTCCATTCCAACGGTCTGCTTGTTCGATCTCTTGGCTCTTGGTCTTTCTCTTGTTCTCTTGATTCTGCTTTCTCTTTTGGTTTTCATTTCTTTTTTTTTCGCCTTTATCACTCTTTATCTCTTTCTCTCTCTCTTTATCTCTTTCTCTCTCTCTCTCTCTCTCTCTCTCTCTCTCTATATATATATATATATATATATATATATATATATATACCCCTTCTCTCTGCACCTCTATTCCATCGCTCATTTAATTTTTTAGACTTTCCTTTCTAAACGTTTGTGAAAACTTTCCGCCTGTACCAGTTTTCTTCCCTCTCCTCTTCCTCCCTTCCCTCCTTCTCTTCCAACCCATATTTAATCCCCTTCCGACTTATCCGTCCTTTCCCTCCTCTTCCCCTTTTCGCCTTTCCACGCTTTATTTTCCGCGGCCAACAATATATCCACAGCCGCCCGCGTTTTTAACACCTTTTCCTATTGACACATTTTCAATTTTGCGGTTTAGATATTAGCTGTATTAGTCCATAATTTATGACGACATCTTGGGGTCGTTTGGGCGATGAATTCGTATTTTATATGAGGAACCACAACACCTCGAGATTAAGTGTGATTCTGGCTTATGTCGGGGGTAGATTTCGGGTTTAAAAAATGGGCTGGATGGGTTAGATAAACCGCATATAAATATATATATATATATATATATATCCCTTTTGCCTTTGATAATATGTTAATGATAACATTGACGACTGGTAATCCGGTAATTTTGGTATCCGACTGGTAATGAAATGCAGCAGAATGATTTAGAAAGCGAGAGAAGATGTGTGGGGGGGGGGGGGGGGAGATCTTATGAAGAATTCTCCCAACCTGAAGTCACGGGTTTGTTTATCGTGTTGCTACTGGCTTAGAGTTTATCGCCGTCCATCTGCTTTCCATTGGTATTCTATTTCTTTCTCCTGATTATAGCTTTTTGCGTTTCCTTTATGGACTTTTCCTGTGTGTATTTACGTCACAAAGTAGGATAACATTTCCCAGGAAGAAATAAATAATTCTTTGATAAGTAGTTGATGATTCTTGCCCTCTGATCTCCCCAGAATCCGCACCACTTACAATAACCCTCACATTATGATTATTACTTTTTGTCGTACCATTTGTTCAAAGGAATTGTCGCTTTTATTAAAGTCCTTATATTATCCCGCGTATGAGATTGCCCCCTGCCTAATCGCCGCTGTTTCGTATCGCCACCGAGGAACCTTCCATTCATTCTTGTAAGAGGATATTAATCCCATTATCATCGAGAGTTAATCATCACCGAGCGTAAATACTTTATCATTAAGTATTTTACACTTCCCGATCACGGTGGAAGTTGCAAGAGAGGAGAGAATATATAGCTGGACGTAAATAAGAATAATTCTTATAATTCTAGGAAGAGAGGCGACCAGCGGTGGCAGCAGACCACTCTGTCCCTCCCACTTAATGGCCGAGCCTGGCGCTAAACCCTACACGCACATCACACCCCGGCCACAACTCTTACGAGGATGAAGCCGGCGGTGACGACGGGCGGAGGGAAGGAAGAAGGGTTGGGAAGGGCTTTAGGGTGACAATGGAGTGAACGAAAACAGTCTATAGCCGGTCGCACGCTCGAGAGTGAGGTTATGGCGATGTGGTGTGCCAGCGATCTTTGGTCACCTTAGCCGAATGCATAATCGAGACACCAAGCACGGTTGTAAATCTGACATTATTGTTGTTGATAACAGCATGCGGGGCGGAGGTAACCATCACAGATATAAATATAGCTTTATGAGCATGACAGATGCTGTGATCAAATGCCCGAGAACCTATTCACGGCGACGGCGACGACGGTAAAACCGGCATGATTATAAGTCATTTGGGAGTGACAAGTGCACGAAGGAGCTCCGCCAGAACTCTCCCGGTGGCGGGGGGCGTGCGGCGGCGGCGGCGGCGGGGGGAGGGCGCGCGAAAAGAAACGCGACGGAGACACTGGGGATGAAACAACGGCGAAGCTCTGCGAAGCAAATGAGAAAGAAGAGAGAACTGTTGACGTGGAAATGTAATAAGTCTTTTTAATGGGTGACTGTGATGGTGTTGACAATAATAAACAGCCGCTAATAGCCAGGCAAGTACCGCCACTCCCCACTCGCAACCTCATCGGAAAGTCTCGTAAAATGTCACCAACATCAACTAATACATTTCTAGCCAAACAAATAAGGCCATCGCCATGCATCGGGGAGAGCGAACATCTGCCAGCTCTATAGGCCTACCCTTACACCTCCCGGGATTAGAGGCCGTGGATGTCACCCTTGATTATACGATACCCGGCCCTCCTCTCCACTGCAGTGCTAGAACTCGTACAGTGGCCTTCTTCATATCGGTGACCTTTGCTTTAATTAAATGTATGGATAGAGAGATACAGATATTTGCGTATATATGAATATATAGTGAATGGATGCGTGTATGTTTCTTTGAGTGTGTGCGTGTGTTTGTTTGCTTGTTTGTGTGTGTGTGTGTGTGTGTGTGTGTGTGTGTGTGTGTGTGTGTGTGTGTGTGTGTGTGTGTGTGTGTGTGTGTCCATATGTACATATGTACACACATACACACATACACACACACACGTTTGCGTATGTCATTTACTTCATTTCTTCTTCTGTCATCGCCACCTTTCCCCCTATCTCGGAGAACCTTCATCCCTTAGGATAATCCACAAGTACCTTTGGACCCTAATATTCGTACTCGTCCCTAAACCCCATCATTCCATCCAATCCAACCCATTCCACTGGCTCCCCTTTCTCATAAATACACTCTTTTCCACCCAGCTTTATCTTCCTGTACACATACACTCACTCGCCTCCAATCCCACCCTTTTCGCTCGGCCGTGGTATTCTTTATCCTTCAAACATACACCACTTTATCACTCAAACTCTTCCAATAAGGCACTTTTCCCCTCCGAAACCTTTCCACCTCCACGCCTTCCACTTTGTAACCTCCTCCACCCCTTCGTTCTTCCACCTAACCTCCTCACGGGCCTCCACAGTCCTCAGCAGCAACACCGTAAGGACGAATTTCCCTTGGCGTAGGTAGCAAAGGCCTGGGGGGCTGAGGCTAACAATTAAAGGTCAATTAAAATTCATTATACTCCAGTCGCCCCCAATTAGACCACCATGAGCGTGGGAGAAGAACCATTTTTAAGGGAAGAATTGGCAGCTTTTCCCCAATTTGTTCGAGTTTTGGTCGACAGTCATGGCGACTTTATGTTATGGGAAGAACTTTTTTCCTCTTTTTTTCATTTTTTGAAACTTTATATCTTTATGATTTTTTGAGCCATCGATTATCAGGGCTTTCTAGACCTAATCACTAGACGTTGGGACTGGCTTTCTACAGTGTGTCGCCCGAGTCACTTTGCGAGACAAGAAATAGTTTCGGTATCGAGTAATGTAACAGACAAATGAAAATAATGAATAAACAAAGACAAAAATAGACCTGTTTACTGAGATACTAATTTTGTTTTTCTTTCTTTTTGTCCACAACATGTTCAAACTCCTCATCTGCACAGATGCGTTATCTCAGTCCCAAAGACAACAGCTTTTAAAACATTAATGATATCCCCAGCAGTATGTTTTTACAAAATTGCCTTATCTATGAATATTCATATACTGTATCTGTTTATCTATGACATCCATGAATACATATGTATGTTACAAATAAGAAAGACGTGAATAAAACGTCTACGAAAAGAACTTGATAACTAGAGATCAGGTTTCGATACTAAAGTTACGAAATAAAAATACTTTGCGGCGATCTGCTGTAATTAACACAAGG
>NC_061821.1:11011596-11016596 GCF_019202785.1 Penaeus chinensis
CTTTTGCTGCTTGTTCGTATATCTTTGCTGTTCTATCTGTTCAAAGTTCCCACACTGAACACTTTATGATCTAATCTAGACGCCTGTCCTGAGGAAGGTCGTGTCCTTGGGGCTGAACTCTTGGGCGCATAATGATTTGGGTTGATTCTTCGTTCGCAGTGAGTTATTTACTGAACACATCGGATTTTTTATCTATAGTAATAAAATTGATCGTTCATTAATAACTGTTTAAATGTGTCAGTAAAATATTGAAATATACGGACTACAGAAAAGCAAAAAAAAAAAAAGAAAAAAAATTATCCGAAGTGTTCAGAATTGCAATATTTCATATTTTTTAAAATATTTGTGCATAGCAGCGATTTCTATATAAATATGTGCGTGCAATTTTATGGGCATAAGTACATGTATAAAAATAATCTCTCTCTCTCTCTCTCTCTCTCTCTCTCTCTCTCTCTCTCTCTCTCTCTCTCTCTCTCTCTCTCTCTCTCTCTCTCTCTTCTCTTTCTCACACACACACACACACACACACACACACACACACACACACACACACACACACACACACACACACACATACATACACACATAAACACACACACAATACATATCTGAAGAAGTGTTTTAATTTCTCGCTCTGTCACTCAGTTTCTCGATCTGTGCGTGCGTGCGTGCGTGCGTGTGTGTGTGTGTGTGTGTGTGTGTGTGTGTGTGTGTGTGTGTGTGTGTGTGTGTGTGTGTGTATGTGTGTGTGTGTGTGTGTGTGTGTGTGTGTGTGTGTGTGTGTGTGTGAATGTGTGTGTGCGTTTGTGTGTGCGCGCTATATATGCACATTGTACATTGTATTACAGAGATTACTGTCCTTCGCTTTTAACTTTCCCACTGCAATGGAGTTCCTTGTTACACCATTCGTCTAATTTCATTCGGAGTTTTTAAAATCATCCTGACATTTATTATTAATGATAACCTTCTAAATATATGTCATACTGAAATTTCCGGAGGAGGGGGGGGGGGGAGAAAATCAACTTTCATTTTATATCATACTGTATCATGTTACTTCACTCATTTACAACACACAGACATAAACACGCACAAACACACATACGCACACGCAGGGACACACACACACACACACACACACACACACACACACACACACACACACACACACACACACACACACACACACACACACACACACGGACATTCAAATACGTATAAACTTATTTTGTTAAACCCCACTGCAATAATAGCTTTCGGATTCCATTTAATAATTTCAAAACTCTATCTATTATAAAGCGCCGATATTCCTCTCTCTCGTAAGATCCGGCAACAATCTGCTCTCCAGTGCAATATTAAACAAACTCACTCCCCACAAAAATCATATTCAACAGACGTTCCGATCCCTTTATAAATCCTCTCATCAACGACGGTATAATCCCCTTATGAAATCCCATTCTAAAAGCCACTCGATACCCTCTCCCAGATCCCTCGCACCGGATGAATTAATTTCTCCCGATGCTCTTTTCAATATTCATCGAGCGCCATCTACCCACCTCATCAAATCATCTATACAATGTCCAACACTATCTCCAAGTTCCAAGCGCCTTCGTCGACAAAATTGCCATGTAAATCCTATTTTGATTCTATTACGGCAACCATGTCTTAAAATAATGTTTTGCTCCGAGGTGCAAAGTTATCACAAGAGCGGACTGGCGCCGGGGTGGAGGGCGGGAGGGGTCCGGGAAGGGGAAAAGGAAGAGGAGAAAGGGGAGGAAGAGAGGAGAATGGGGAGAGAGAGAAGGGAGGGAAACGCAAGGGGGGGGGGGGGGGGAGCAAAACGAAGTAATCATATGGAGGGCGAGATGGAGGAGGGGTTTGGAGACCGTTGCTAAGTGCACATGATTCTCTCTCTCTCTCTCTCTCTCTCTCTCTCTCTCTCTCTCTCTCTCTCTCTCTCTCTCTCTCTCTCTCTCTCTCTCTCTCCCAATCCCTCCCCCCCCCCCTCTCTCTCTCTCTCTCTCTCTCTCTCTCTCTCTCTCTCTCTCTCTCTCTCTCTCTCTCTCTCTCTCTCTATCTATCTATCTCTATCTCTCTCTCTCCCTCTCTCTTATCTATCTATCTATCTCTATCTCACTACTCCATCTCCATCTATCTATATGTATGTGCGCATTCCTATATGTATGAAAATATGAGAGTAGTCGCTCAGGGTAAACATTCAGTTATGACCATGATAAAGGTGAAGAGAATAATGTTGATACTATTGTTTTTCTTCTATTTGGAGTATATTTCTAAATAATAAATCGAATAATAGAAGTGTTTCTTTCTTGAGTGACCCAAAGAGGTTGATTAAACTGTACCTAAACAGCAGACAATATTTTCTTTTTTAGAAAACTTGAACACAAAATACCACTGTCTCGAATCATCAACAACATATATTAAAATACCGATGAAAAAAAACTCTCAATATTGTAATAAGTTGCTTCTTACAGTCAGGTTACTTGTACGCTAAAAATACTGATGTACAGAGAGTCTCCATGAACAAGCTAATACTGCCACTTTACTTCTCAGTTCAAGGGAAAAAAATCTTTCAAAATCTTTGCAGCTTAAAACAAGTACCATCACTCGGAGACAATTGGCACCAACGTCAACGATTTTGTTAATCTAAAGTGCAGCAAATCAACAAGCAAGACGTAACATTTAAACACAGCATGACAATCGTTCTACTTGTTGATGTAAACTTATAAATCGCCGGGGAACTCCATTAACATAGTTGGTCTGCATCAGTGACTAACGTAATTACTGCCAGAGTGAAGTTCAGCACAGAGACTTCGAGGTGTAAAGCTGATATATTCGATTTAGCATGCGGAGTCTGGATCACAGTGGCACGGTGAGCGGGGTGGAGAGAGAGAGAGAGAGAGAGAGAGAGAGAGAGAGAGAGAGAGAGAGAGAGAGAGAGAGAGAGAGAGAGAGAGAGAGAGAGAGAGAGAGAGAGAGAATGTACATCTGAGCAAGAGGGACTTAAGATTACTTTGATGTCTGGGTCGAAGGGTAATATTATCTTAGTTATTTGCGATTGAGAGATTTTCGAAATTGGTTTTTACTTTTAGGAAGAAAATCTAACTGATTTGGGGATCTTGTGTATATGTTGAGGTGTTTACGACAAAACTGGACTAAAGTTGATATATGTTTACATATTTTCTTTAAAATCAGGTTATTTTAGCGACAGCCAAGGACATAAATAAATGTAAATACAAGACAACATATTCACAAATATATTGTTCATCTGAGTACGAAATGTGAGAGCACATGCTTGTTATCACGCCGCTCAAGTAAACAAACAAAGAACTAACAATAAAACTCCCTGCCAGGTGGATAATGACACAGACCAGGAGAGAAGGGTTGGGGGCCCCGCCAAATCGTCAACACGGCCCAATTCATTCCCTTTCCCATTCCAAGTTTCTCAATTACTGGCGTCTTACTCCCTCACCGCTAAATTTGCATATTCCTGATCTCCACCGTGTCCCGATCTCTAGCTTGACACCGACTTCAGACCCAGATTTTTTCCGTCTCCGAGAAAGAAAGAGGTCTGTGTTGAGGATGCCCGGATAGATGAAGCATTTGTATTTGTTATTAGACAGTGTTAGGCATCGCATTCCTTCTAATTAAAAGAAATATATGATAGTTAATGTCATGTGTCGACGATTTCTTTGTATTCTCGACCAGACATCGGGAACGAACGGATCTCAGCGCAAGTTTGATTGAGAATCTGCCAAGCTATATCTGATCTGACTAATGTCTAGAGCAGCTTATCCCGCCTTCACCACAGTTCAGACGCCTTTAGCAGTGGTAGAGGGGCGGGGGAGGGAGTGTTCTATCCTCGTGCGCCCATATGTTCAACCGTTATCTAACCGCAGCACTCACTTGCGGTTATCAGGAACGGGCATGGAAAAGCTTTCACGTCGGGTAGATAGAAAGTTTCTGTCTGAGGTAAACTAGGAATTCGTAGTATGTGCATGGCTTTGATAACATTATTTATAGCATACACGCCGCGCACACACACGAATATATGCATAATGCAGTGTGTACATGTACAGTGCATCCGTATATACATATATGGGCGTGCGGGGGTAGTGATCTTATTATATAATGATAGTTAAGGGGCATCAGGATATGTTGATTACCGTAATAAGATAATATAAAATCAGCTGATATGCAGTATTTCCGCAGAAAAGATCTACAACAGTGAAATCGCTTAATTCGGAAACGTCCCTGGCCTCATTTTTACCAGCCTGATGCGTTTACAGTGCATTCTTTAATCACCTTACGACTGCTCACTTCTTCTTGCCCCTCCCCCCCCTTTCATCTCATCCTCCTTCCCTCTCCGTGAGCTTCCTCCAGAATCACTTCCGATGCCAAGGTGCTTCAGCCTCAACTGATTTACATTCCGTTTCATCGTCAAACTTCCAGGAAAAGGGATGGTCATTGAGAGGGTGCAAACACTTCAGGCGCGTCTCATACGTGACACACTCGCACGAACTCGTTGTTTGCGATGCGACGACTTTTTTGGAAGTTTATTATATTTGTCCTCTAAGATGATGCGCTAAATAATGAATGTGAAGTCTTAGTGAACTTCCATTCGAAATTACATACACATTTCATCCTTCTTTGCTTTCACTCTGGATTTATTTTTTACCCAGCAGTTATTCACGAGCCCAAGAAGACATGCGACCAGCTCGGAACGAAATTGGTCGGCTGGTTACCAGGCAGTTACTTTCCAGAATAACAAGAAAATCGGGGAGGTTGCTGCGGAATGGCGCTCCAGACGCCACAATTGCCCTCCAGGTCACCTCGGGGTTATTCCTCGGGTCGCCATCGAGATTTTCCCGATTTATACGAGGGTCGGTCGCCAGGCCATGGCAAAGTTTTCCTGTAGGTGGTCATGCAGTAACTCTCGCAAGCTAGCCCAGTGCCACCATCTAAACTGAACGATCTCAGGAGTT
>NC_061821.1:11026596-11034096 GCF_019202785.1 Penaeus chinensis
ACGCATATTTGCCCTGATGCAACAAAGACTTAATTACCTTAATACCCATTTCATCGCTACCGAAGTGTGGGAAGTGAACATACTTACCTCAGGACGACACGAACACTGGTCAAATACAGAAATTTACGAGGCCTTCAGATCGCGGCGGACCCAGCGGGCGACGCTCCGGCCGCATGTCCAGCGCGACATCTCCATTTTCCTCGCAGTCCTCCGCCGGACCCTTGGAGGAGCGCCTCCAGTGACATTAAATACACCACCCGCCAGTCGACACGGCCTCGGACACGCCGCTATCTGGCCGCGCCCGGGGAATTCAGTGAACCCGCTCGAGCGAGGCCTTCGAGGCAGGTGCGAGATAGGCCAGGTGAACTTCCCGCTCACGCTTACCCTAATTTGCATGCAAAATCAGATGGGTCTAACCTTTTGCTTGTACGCATCCATAACAATGGGATAGTGCGTGTGGCAGGCCGAATGAGGATCAGGATGTGACCCGGCCAGGTGTTATGGATTGATCTTCCCCGAGCGCTGCGGCGACGAGCAGCGGCGGGTCGAAAGAAGCACACGGGAAGGAGGGCCGCATAATTGGTATGAATCCAAATGCGAAAGTGGAAATCTCATTCTGGGTCAGGCCGGCGAATAATGGCAAGAGAGTAGATTAAAAGGAGAAGGGAAGAGAGCGAGATGTAGATGGAAGCGGAACAGGGGAGGAGGATAATCAGAAGTAAAATAAAAACCTCAAACAAAAGACTACGTATGACACGTTTTGATAAAAATCAATGTTCACCTTTTTCTCTCTCTCTCTCTTTCTCTTTTTTGTCGCCACCTCGCAGTCGGCTTTCACTGGTAGACAATCATACTTCCTGAATCCACCGTCACGACTCCGACATTTTCGTGTGTAATTAGTGTTTGTTTGTGGTCTTTGCAGTGTTCCTGGTCCCGGCAGTCGCGTGTAATGTTATGAAGTAATATGCACTAGAACTTCAAGAGACAAAAAGGACTCCGTTTACTGTGATTGATTTCTCCTAATTTCCGCAGCCGTGTTCTTCTCGTAGTCTCGCCGATTGCAGGAAATGGTTTCGTTTCTGCGCCCGGAGAGAAGGCGTCGAGTCGTTTGGCTGATATAATTCTGCCATGAATGTCTCAGTCTATCTCTTTAACACAACCCAATGGGGAACTTTCAGAGGCTGATAATATTTTCGCGCAGCATTTTCCCTTTCTTTACTCATGCAGTTATTGAAAATAACTTTTTCCCCTTCACACACACACGCGCACTCCTTTAAAAAAGTAATCGCGGCTTCGATAATGCCACAGATAAAAGTCAATCATCAATAAACCCGACAAGTTACAAGTGACCTGCCCATCGAAGGCATCTCACACTCGCCGTCCGACCCTGTACCTTAACACAGGCCTCTTCATACTGCTCATCACACATTCACGCTTCATCACTCATTCACCGCAGCTTAGATAGAACCGCCATTTGTCATTCCTCTCTGGCTAGCCTTCTCCTCCTCCTTCTTCTTCTCCTTCTCCTTCTCCTTCTCCTTCTCCTAGCCCTCCTCCTCCTGTTCCTTCTCCGTCTTCTTCTTCTTCTTTTCTTCTTCTCTTCCTTCTCCTCCTCCCCCCCCCCCCCCCTCCTCCTCCTCCTCCACCTGCTCATACTACTTTTCTTTCCTCTCCCCCTTCTCCTTTTCCTTTTCTTTTCCCTCCCCCCTCCCCCTCCTTTTCCATCCCCTCCTTCTCCTCCTCCTCTTTTTCTCTTCTTCTTCTTCCCCTTCATCCTCTTTGTCTTCTTCTTCTCTTCTTCTTCTTCTTCTTCTTTTCTTCTTACTTAATTCTTCTTCTTCTTCGTCTTCTTCTCCTTTTCTTCTTCTTCTTCTTCTTTTCTTCTTGTTTCTCTTCCTCCTTTCCTTCTCCTTCCTCCTTAGCGTCTTTTTCCTTCACCTTTGCTCTCTCTCCTCCTCCTCCTCCTCTTTCTCTTCATCCACCTCCACTTCCAACTCTATCTCCGCCTCCACCTCCACCTCCACCTCCACCTCCACCTCCACCTCCACCTCCACCTCCACCTCCACCTGCACCTCCACCTCCACCTCCACCTCCACCTCCACCTCCACCTCCCCCTCCACGCCCACGCCCACGTCCACGTCCACGTCCACGTCCACGTCCACGTCCACGTCCACGTCCACGTCCACGTCCACGTCCACCTCCACCTCCACCTCCACCTCCACCTCCACCTGCACCTCCACCTCCACCTCCACCTCCACCTCCCCCTCCACGCCCACGCCCACGTCCACGTCCACGTCCACGTCCACGTCCACGTCCACGTCCACGTCCACGTCCACGTCCACGTCCACCGTCCACCTCCACCTCCACCTCCACCTCCACTTCCACTCCACCTCCACCTCCACCTGCACCTCCACCTCCACCTCCACCTCCTCCTCCTCCTCCATCTCCTCCTCTTCCTCTGCATGACCAGCTGACCTGAAGGTGTGGGAGGTGTGGGGCGGGGAGAAGCCGGATGGAAGGGGGGGGGGGGACGAGGGGGGCGGGTAGTTGACCTCATAATAATCTAACGTGGGAAAAAAATCTTCAGCAGTGTCTAACGGGTCGGGATGAGGGTGGTAGGTGTGGTGATGGTAATGGTAGGTGATGGTAGCAATAGCTCTGATGAAACTGTAACGTCGCTGGAAGCCATCGCATGACGATTATGGCCATGCAGTGCATTGCATCGCCGGTAGTACGAGTAAATGAAAATCAGCTATTAATGAGTTTTTCTTTGGTCGAGGTTATACAGGTTGGAGAGTTATACCAATTGGAAAAAGTGATGAAATTACCCTTAACGACAAAATAGTACCATGATGGCTTTGTGAACTTTCTAATGACGTAGGGTGTTCTGCTAATGTTTGGGACAAACTGAACTTTTAATTATTTGGTTAAAGATATGCTACAAAAAGAGGGTAAAAAATGAAAATCAACATCGACATTAAATTATTATCATTCGGAAAGATTTGAATATCTAATTGTACTGACTATCCAAATAGATCCACGTCTTACATCTTTTTATAACATAACTTCTGTGTCAATTTCCAATGGCTCATGTCAAACATATTAACTCACTTCTAATAGTCTTCCTTTGTTTACCCCAATATCATTCCCTCCCCCTCCCCTTCGCCAGCCCTACTTCTCCCGCGTCCCCCAGAGGGGCTGCCGCTATTCCCCTCGCCTCCCCAGGGACTCCTCGCAACACCTCCGCCTCCCCGGATATCCTTTTAGAGCCTCGCCTTCCCCCTGCAGCCTCCTCTGTTCTCCCCCAGGCCAGGCTCGCCTCGCCCTCTCCCCGCCCTTCTTTGCTTTCCTCCCTCCCTGCCTCCCACCCCCTCCCCTCCCCGCCGCCCTCTCTCCCCCTGCTTTCCTCCTTCCCTCCATCCCCCAAGGGGGTGACTATCTAGTACTCGTCTTACATACCCTATTAACTTGTCAGATATTTATGCGCATTGATTGATATGGATCGCGCGCTTAAATGTACGTTTGGCGCACTGCGTGATTTATGACACGTCGCGTTTTGTCCCTTTCTGATATCTTCGTTAGCCTTTACTCAAGCCGTGACTTTAGTGTTTAATAGCTTTGAAGCTTGGCAAAAGAATGACATTGATTAATAGAAAATAGTTATTTTAAATTGTAGGCTCCGCCATATAATTAAATTTGTATTTAACGTTAATCACTTACGACGGCTTTTGTACCTACCAAATTAACACGGCGTTAATGTTATGTAAATGCCCGAGTCATTTTACTTCTTCCTGTAACGTAATAAAAGTTCTTGTAGCCACCAAAATACCAGCTTAACAAATAGTCCTAAAAGACCTCACAAATCCTTAAAAGAGGATTAGTAATCTATCTTGAGGAGCAAATGAGTTCTTGGCTTTGTAAAATGCATCTTGACACATTGCAATCATAAGTGGTGAGACAATTACCAAAATTACGGTGATTATCGTAACTGTTGGTGGGGAGGTCGTGCTCTGGGTACGCAAATATCGCATTTTTTGTCTACTTTCTGCGCGGTTTCCTCACCTGTTCAGACCGTATGTATAGTTTTCGGAAAAAAAAGGCAACAGCGGAAAATGAATATATTTGCTTACTGTTTCTAATTTTTGTTTTAGATGCGTAACGTACCCGTGTTACATCGATATACAATCTAATAAGCATGTACATACGCGCGCGGACGTACACATAGACAGACATATACAGACACACACACACACGCACGCACGCACGCACACACACACACACACACACACACACACACACACACACACACACACACACACACACACACACACACACACACACTCACACACAAAGTGTACATATATACATATAAAGACGTATACAATGATATATAGATATACAAGTATGCATATAAGTGTCTATGTATACATATTTATACAAAATCTATATATATCATTCAATCTATTTATCTATGCATCTATATGTATAGATGCATATATAAACATACATACTTACATACATACATATATACATATGTATACATATGTGTGTGTGTGTGTGTATACATACATGATCTGATATATATACATATGTGATGCATATGTGTACATGTATGTATGCACAAGACATATAAGTGAGAGAAATAAAAATCCTCTGGATATATAATAATCGCTAGAATAGATCTACTGATGAAGGTTGATAATAGCACGAAAATTCTTCACACTTCATTATTTACTTTCAGGAAGCAAGCCTTCAGATCATCTCTAAACGCTACTCTTTATATCAGTATTTTTTTTTTTCTCTCTCTCTCTCTCTTTCTCCGTTACCTCTAGAAACCAATACCTCATTACCTCCTTACTGCGGATATAAAAATATCTTCCGTGTTATGGAAAGCTCCGAGGCGATTTTCCACCGCTATTATTCATGGCTGAGATGTTCCTAACAAGACATTATAGCTTCGTCTCACGACTAGTAAATAAAAGCCAAACTACGATTATCTCAAGTGCTTACGAGTCACGACGACAAGGGCATAAAGAAAGGGGCGTCGATATGGCTCGTTACCCCGTGTTTACCAAGCGGGTTTTCGACCATGTCATGGCGTGAGCATTGAGAGGAATATGCACACTCACCTGTTGATTTCTAACAGCCTCATTAATCGGTAGTTTGATGATTGACATCGATTGTTTGGCTTTTCCGTAGAGGTTATGATGAGGTGTCATTGTTCCCTGGCTTTGAGTGGGTTTTCAAAGAGCCTGCGCGGGGGATGTGGGGATCCATGAACTCTTAAGTGGGTGTTTTGAGGCTAGTAAATGATCCTTTAACGTTCGCTTGTTTGTGACTGACAAGTTCGTTACGTTAATTCTTGTTTTATTCGTTGGATGAATTTTGGATGCCGTCTGGGTTAGGCTTACGCTTCAGGTAGGCTGGTGGGGAATTTTCTCCCTTTGGTTGGCATGTCGTTGTTCGGATATACAAACTCTGGACCCAAAAAGTTTTTTTTTATTTATTATATATGTGTGTGTGTGTGTGTGTGTGTGTGTGTGTGTGTGTGTGTTTATGTATGTATGTTTCTATGTATATGTATACATATTCATATATTTACATACGGGTACGCGTGGGTAACGACACACTGGTAAATCATGCATCTAAAGTAGTAGTAATAGTATCTATTTTAATTGGCACGGCAGATGAGACAATGGATAATGTTTTCAATTCTGTAATAATAAAAGGGAATGACGGCCACCGCCTGAGGCATCGTATATTTGCTTCACTTCGTCCAACGTGAAATAAATACCATGGAACACAATGGAAGTTTAGCGTATATAATTTACTTATCATCTGGAATATAAAATTGGTTATTTGCAGCTACAGTGATCCCCGATTTATATCAGTTCAGCAATTAAACAACAGTAACTATCAAACTCATCTTTCTAACTGCCAATCACTCTTTTTCGTTTTATAATTCTTAGGTACTAAATTCATAGACGTACAGGATGGCAGACATAATTTTTTTTCGTGAGAGCATTTCCAAAAAATAGACAATACTTCCTAGTGTTAATAGAAATATAAATACCATTAATACAAACAGAAACAAAGAAAAAGAGAAAAGAAGCAAAGTCAGTTGTATGTAAAAATAAAGATGGCAAAAAAAAATCGAGTATTTCTAAACAATAACAACAAAAACAACAAAAACAGAAAACAATATTCTCTGTTACTGTCCGCTTTCTTTTGAATTTCATATTTTAAATTCTTGCGAACGAGACAAAAACAACAAAAATGGAAAACAATAATCTCCGTGACTGTCCGTCTTTTTTCTGAATTTTATTTCAATTGTAATGTTTCCAGTTGTGCCAATCACTTATCTAAGGGAACTGATATCTCTGCATAATTTCCACATCATGTGTTTCATTCTGTAACCACTTACGTCACACGAACAAAATATTTCAGCTGGTTTCCCTTGTAAAACACCTGCCCACCCCGTCACATCACCCCCCACTCCCGCACAGAAAAAAACACGTGTTTTTTTGTGTAAGACACTCCACTGTCATTACATTGTCAAGAATGTTGAGTATTGACGTGAAATTTGTAAAGGTTCACTTCGTTGTGTGTATAAATATATATGTTTATAGATACATATTTTTGTTCTATGCATGTATTATTTGGTACTTTTTGACAACGGGTTTAATTATGCATAAATGTTATTATGATTCATTTTGACGATAGATACGATCAAATATTTGACGTTGGTGGAAATTAATTGTCAGATATAACTTGAGTATTGATCTGATAAGCCGGTTTGTTTTATTTGATATATCTTACTGTATTTAGTAATACCAGTTATATCACATAATTGGACAGCATAAACATGACAGATCAAAGCAAAAGCAGAATGGGAAGGTTCACAATAAAACGTTTTACGGATTCTGTTTGTATTTATTTATTTCTATTTATTTTTATTCTTATTATTTTTTTTCTATTTTGATCTCAGATAACAAAATAACTTTTACTTCACGAAAAATGTCGCATTTGTAAGAAAATCCCCACAGGCTGATGAGAAAGTTGGTAATTTTATATTAAATATTATTGTAGATGTTGGAGACACAACTGAAAATCAAACAGGAATGTGGGGAAATACTACAAAAAAATATTTTATCTCACACATGGACTTTTCCAAATCTTCAAAGTTCATGTTACTTAATGTCTCCCTGTTATATTCTCCGCTATCTTTACCCTTTGCCTTCTTTCCTCATCCTCTCCTCTCTTCCTTTGGTTCTTCATTTCGCATTCCTTCATTTCCTCTTCTCCCCTTCTCCTTTGTTCGTTTTGTGTGCTCCTTATTTTTTTCTCCTTCTTCTCTTGCAGTTATGCGTTATCTCCATCCTTCTTTTTGGCATTTCTTCTCTACGTCCCTCATCTCTCCTTTTCATTGTCTCCTTCCTTTAGTTATTCTCTCCGTCCTTCCTTTCCCGTCGCCTCCTTCCTTCCCCACCAATTATAACA
>NC_061821.1:11036596-11039096 GCF_019202785.1 Penaeus chinensis
GAGGGAGAGAGAGAGAGAGAGAGAGAGAGAGAGAGAGAGAGAGAGAGAGAGAGAGAGAGAGAGAGAGAGAGAGAGAGAGAGAGAGAGGGAGAGAGAGAGAGCAAACATAACCACAAGCATCTCCCCATCACCAAATGGAGCCCATACCCTTAACAAACGTGGTCTCCCTCCGTCCCCACCCCTTGCTTCTTCTCTCTCGTCCCACTTACACTCTCCTCGACTCGTACACCCGGTGTGTACTCCTCGGCCGATGCGAGCAATCTTGAATGACCCTAATGTAAATATTGAATTACGAGCACTGCACAGCTCGTGTTGGATTTATACACCAGAAGTAAAAGCCGGCTCTGAAGGCACCCTGACAAGGCATAAACTCCTCTGGTACAGCAGGTGTCAGACACAGTAACACATGTCACTCAAGTCTAACTCAACGTTATCGCGCATGTTTTACACAGCCATCTTTTTCATTACTTGGCTTACCAGAGGCAAACCGACACATGATGATAAATAGAGATTAATTAACTAATCCAGGAATAAAAATGTCATGAGAAATATTTCCACGGCGAGTCCGAATGCCAGTCTTGATCACTGGGGTTGCGATGTGAAAGGACACGACACACGAGTTGGCGATGGAGCATTATCACATAACTGACCGGTGTTTGCGGAACAAATTGGAAAGCGGATCGGGGGGAAAGAACTCGGCAATTCATGATTCGCTCGTAATTGTTTCGCCTGATTAGTATTTTATCAGGTCGGTCAGTGCGGCATTGTATCAGAGTGCCGGCAATGGCGACCCGGTCCAGGTCGATTACAAGTGCGGCGGCGGAGAGAGAGTTTCATCGTTTGTGAACGATAGATCCACACCGGCGATCTGCCAATACGTAAAGAAGTATCGATTTAGGAAATTACCGTTCGATAAATAAACAATAATAACAGTGATTGTTGCGCAGGTGACATTTCTTGGCGAAGCCCACATCCGGCGTTTTTCCATGCGCGGCAGAGCCCTCCCTTCTGCCCTCCCTCCGCAGCCCCCTTCTTGCCCCTCAGTTCACCATAAAGTGGGCGTGGAGTGGTCCTTAATGGGCGTGACCTGGCTATGTGTCCCCAGGCGGAGAGTGACGTGACATGGACCCACCAGCAGAAGGGTCCTGGTTGCTTGGGGATTGTAGGGGTAGCGAAGTGACAATGGTTGTAGTGACGGTGGGAATGGTTATGGCGATGTAGATATAGAGGGTTTCTTGCTGTGATTAGAGGCAACACGGTCCTCGAATACCCAGTATAAATTTTTACTATGCCGATGGAAATGCTTATTATCACCGAGTTCATATCATTTGCAACTCTTAATAGAACCCAACGATGCTAATTGTTCAGACCCAATTACTGACATTTTCCTTTTGTGTCAACAGTTGGTGGTGTCATCGAGCGGTGGCAGCGCCGTGGGCAGTCCCTGTGAGCCTCGCGACCCTCCCCCTCTACCAGGTGAGAGTAGCAACAGGCTGGTCATATGGCCTCTATTACAGTGTCTGTCTCTTTGTCTGATGTATTGACAACGGTGGATGTTCTTCTGTATGTGTGCACGGGACTGAGTGAATGTGAATGTGCGTCCTTGTGTGAGTTAGTTAGTTAGTTAGTGTGTGTGTGTGTGTGTGTGTGTGTGTGTGTGTGTGTGTGTGTGTGTGTGTGTGTGTGTGTGTGTGTGTGTGTGTGTGTGTGTGTGTGTGTGTGTGTGTGTGTGTGTGTGTGTGTGTGTGTGTGTGTGTGTGTGTGTATGCAATTGTGTGTGTGTGTGTGTGTGTGTGTGTGTGTGTGTGTGTGTGTGTGTGTGTGTGTGTGTGTGCGTGCGTGCGTGCGTGCGTGTTCGTTTAGAATGATCATACATATGGTCTGCCGTATGAAACAGTACATATAAAAATATGAATTCACAGCAAAAATGAAAGCAGGCAACTGAAGTTATATAATTAGCTCGACTAAAATCCCAATCTCAAGAGAGTTGACACAGGGGCCTTCTCCTCCCGCAGGCGGCATGGGAGTAGGTGTCGGCGGCTACGACCTCATGACATACCAACGTCTCGCCAGCGCCCTCTACGCCCACCCGCCCCATGCGACCCTCGACGGTGCCACGCCTACCTCTTTACCGCCCACCACACCCACGACGCTTCTCGCCGCCCACGACCCACTATTACATGTAAGTTCAGGATACGTTTTAGTTCAGTTTCCGATGATTTGCCTTTGTACGTTTTTTCGCTTCCTTTGTGACTCTTTGTTTTCTCTCACACACACACACACACACACACACACACACACACACACACACACACACACACACACACACACACACACACACACACACACACACACACACACATACACACACATATATGTATAGATGTATGTATATATATACATATATATGTATAGATGTGTGTGCTTGTGTGTGTATATATATATATATATATATATATATATATATATATAAGTATGTATATATATAATATATGTATAT
>NC_061821.1:11044096-11046596 GCF_019202785.1 Penaeus chinensis
ATATAAACATCTTCTAAAACGTTTTCCCGCTGGTGTCTCACTGTTATGCAGACGACTATTTTTACCCCGTTTAATTGCCGCGGACATCAACCGGACCGCCGCAATAAACACGGCACTGAAAAGCAATACATCAGTGTTTTATATCACCCCGAAGAGAGAAGACGGGAAAAAATCAGATTCCCCGCAACACCACTTAAACCCAAATCAGAGTTGCACGTCTAACATACACCACCTCGCCGACCCCGCTACGCCGAACCGATCTCTTTTCCGTCGGTTCGCGGCGGCAGAGACCTCGTTATCCGAGCGTCCGTCTTATCCGGCGTGGCGTCCGTGTTAGCCGAGCAACAAACTTGAGCGACAAGCTTGTTCGTACTAGATAAACGCGTCCATCGGATAAGAGCCAAGGGCAGACTGTTTACATAGCTCCCCTAGATAAAAAGTAGGGAGGGTGCCAGGCGGAGCGTTTTATTATCCCATAGCCGCTTGTTAAGTTCATAATTGAAAACTGGCTGTTGCACCGACGGCCGAGAGAGATGTTTACTTTGTAACTCTTCTCGGCAAAGCGGGTTTTTTCGTTGGCAAATTATATATTTTTTTCAAAGGTGATGGGAAAGTGAAGGATAATTATTTATTATAGAGTGGTCTTTTAACAAAATGTAGACAATTAAGATCATTGTTATTGAATATATTATTAAGGCTTCTTATATATATTTTTTTCGCTATCCGAAATGAAATGAACGAAAAAGCCTGCTCATTAAAAAAAAAAAAAAAAAATCGCAATATTTTTTCCATATTTAAATCATTACGATATTCCTTTTTCATTAATCTACTTATCCTACCATATGAGTCATACTCTTAGAATTTTTCACTGGATAGCGTATAAAGTTTTAGGAAAGACACAATAGAACTGTTTGTTTGCTTTTCCTATATAAGAAAACTCATACATAAGTCTCCTTCGTATAGAGCCAGTTTTATCCTTAGAAACTCACAAGATAAGCTCGTCATGTTCCTTCATTTGCAGATGCGGCATCGTGTAAGCCTCGATAAAAGTAAAATGTATAAATGCAAATTAAATGCCTCTGGATACAGAAATTGGATTTCGATATTTTATTGCGTCATCAACAAATGCAAAAAATGCCTTTACAAATATACCGAGCGTTTGAATCTTGAAAACAAGCAAACAAACACATCTTTGATAATAAATAAACGCAGAGAACGAACGAACGATGAAAAAAAAAAAAAAAAAACATAATAATAAATCAATTCCTTTACCATTTCCCAAATATCTTCACGTCATTTACGGTAATACTAAAACATGCCCGCCCCGCCACGAATCCGAGACCGTAAATAAAACAAGAAACATTCTGAATTCGGAGCCTTAAATATCACAAAGCTACCAAACACAATCCTCAGACTCCATAAAGACATAGAAACCTTTTAAAACTTCAAGAACGGAGATCGACCGCATCCATCGCGCCGCTGCTGAAGCCCCGGCAGTAACTTGTTCCGACGAAGAGACATTCTGGCGGCTGGCTTCGGCTGCCGATGCTGCTCCACATGGTCGTCGCGGCGCTCATTATGAGGCCTCTGATGCCGTGTACCTGTGGCCCGTGTTCAAAGTCATAAAGTGGTGCTTTGAAGGTGAATATTTGGTTTATTGCTAGGAAATAATTTGAAGTCCGAAGTATTTTTTTTTCTTTCTAATCATTGAAATGAAGATAGATAACACAATGTGCAGGGCGGATAATGTATGGTATCTGTCAGACTTCGTCTATATCAAGTCATACTTGGGTGATTAATATCCACATATTGTAACTTTAGTCATGTGAGACAGTGATAAAGAAACTGGTGTCGGATTTATGAGATAGACGGATAAATAAAAAAGGGAAGGAGAGAAGAAAAGAGAAGAAGAAGAAGAAGAGAGAGAGAGAGAGAGAGAGAGAGAGAGAGAGAGAGAGAGAGAGAGAGAGAAAGAGAGAGAGAGAGAGAGAGAGAGAGGCTCAGACAAAGAAATATATAGGGAGAGAAATGGAAAGAGAGAGGGATGTGGTACTACAAGGTTTTCTTCCAAGGGATGCCGCTGTTGGCATTCCTGGCACCCATGTTACGATGCGCAGGAGATAACTTGTGGCAGGGGGCAGGGGGCAGGGAGGCAGGGAAGGCAAGGGAAGGAGAAACGAGGGCGGTGAGTGTCATTCCTTTGTTTTGCCGTCGGAGAAGTTGTTGTTTGGTTGTTAGTATTGTTAGTCCTGTCTCTTATCATTTAGATGTTTCTTTTTTACGGTCACGCAACTAGCTGTTGTTTATGCGGCGAAATCATCACAGCGACGATCGTAAAATTTCATTACTAAAACACCAAGCAATATGATACTTTAACCACCAAAAGAAAATGATGACAGTGATAACAGAATAAAGTTGATCATGAAAGGAATATTATTAACGATGATAATAATAATGAATAAGTATGATGATGATGTTAATAATAATAATAACAAAATAA
>NC_061821.1:11056596-11061596 GCF_019202785.1 Penaeus chinensis
GATATGATCAGCTGTCAATAAGATATATGATTTCTCGATTGGAAATCCATTGCCATCTTTATTCTTTGATGCAATAACTCCCCTTGGTAAATACAGAACGCATTCAAATTGATCACCGAGTAAACTTAATTAACATGTAAGATTCATGTATTCTTTCAGACTTTCGAAGCCGACGGAGTTGTGACAGCAATGGAGAATACCTTCTGATCTAACCATTTAAGCTTATAAGAACTACGAGACAGAAAAATAAAACACACTAATGGTATGAGTATTCGCATGACAAATATATTTCTAATGTTGAATTGTTTCTCTTGCAGGGAAATGGTTTAGAACTAAAGGATAGCCTGGGTGGGATCGGTGGAGGCGCCTGGCCTTATCCAATGTACTATCCCTACGACACCCTTGCCGCCTATCCTTTCACTCATGGGTAAGTCCTCGTTTTTTTCTGCTTCCTTCATTTCAGAGAGAGAGAGAGAGAGAGAGAGAGAGAGAGAGAGAGAGAGAGAGAGAGAGAGAGAGAGAGAGAGAGAGAGAGAGAGAGAGAGAGAGAGAGAGAATTATCATTGTATGTGTATTTTGGGTATGTGTTTTATGTTAGTAAATTTAATGGATTTTGATGATTACAAATTGGTTGAAAAATAATCTAACACAAAATTCTGCGCGAATGGACTTGAAGAATATCTTTCAAGGATTCTTTTCTACATTTGTTCTGGATTTCTGTTACAACTTTGTCATTGAAATCCCTACTTTAAAATGGTTTGATATCTGTTCTAATTGAATTTGCTTATTTATTTGTTAATCATTCCCTTTTCTTACCTGGCAGTAAATATTTCATATGTAATACACTATCTGTCCTTGTTCTGTTACCAGCATCCGTACTCAAATATTCCGTAACTTCATTATTTATAATAAGACGGAAATAAATGTAAGAAAATGAATACTTGATGCACATGAATAGCCGGATCTGACATCTCTTGTTAGCTTACTTCAAAATTCTCGTGTGCGAGAGCGAATTTACTCTAGCTTTTAATATTACATGTGAATCTCCATTACAATATGATGTCCTCGGGCTGGAAATGTGACACTTCCTCACTCTAGTACGCAGACTAAGAGCGACTTCATTACTTCAGAAAAAAAAAATCGCTGACACTGATCATATCCTACAGAAACGAACAACAAAATAGTCTTATTGTGAAATATGGTCTCTAGCAACCTCTTCCCGCGAGACAAATACAACATTTATCATTAGTTAAGGACATTTTTCTTCCTCTTGACTAATCTTTAATCTTGCATGACTAGATTATTTTACCCCTACGAATACAGCAGTATCTCAAACACAAGTGTAGATGACATTCTCTTTGCATATGATAATAAAACCCAGCAGAAGATGTGGCTAACGGCCGCGCCATTTTTCAGTGCCGCGTCCGTCTTTTCAATTTGTTTGGTGATCATCTTTTAATATCATCCTCCCGTTTACTTTCACCAGCGACGCGTCTTTTTCTGCGTTTCTTTTAGCGTTTATTTTCTTTTTAGTCGTCTTTCTTCAGAATATGTATTTTGTTCGGCTTTATTCTGCGTTCAAGCCACAAGCCGATTGGAAATAAAATCGGCTTAAAAAAAAAAAAAAAAATACTACACCTAAAACATATCGTCCATCACGAACAAGTACCTTATTAGGCGGATTCAAGAGACACAATTGCATATGACAGCTTTGAAAAATACCTGTAGCTTGCTGAAGTATCCGCCGTAATGGCATTCCCTTGAAGTAAACACTGCCACGGTAATACTAATAACTAGGAACTCCTTGTACAAGAATCTCTGTAGTGAATGTTCAACGGACTTCGTGGTGATACCAGATAGACATACGTATATCAGTATTTCTTTTTTTCTTTTCTCTTTTTTTGACGGGGGGGGGGGGGGGCTATCTACTGAACCTCTGACTGAGTTAACAAGAACGAACGCCGCCCCGCTCGCGAGTGTCGTCAGACTTCCATTGAGCCTAAAGCCAGTTTTGAGGAAGATAACCATAATTAATGCATTTTCTGCGCCCATGTTACGAAGCACCTACTTTCGACCTAAAGTTGTACTCAAGATCGGCCACCCTCTTTGCCTCCTTCCCATCGGCACCCTACACTAGTGATCTAAATAAGACCATTTTCCACTATAAATAAATATGTAAATCACCCTAAAATCTGAGGCTAATAAGCCCCTCCGCAATTTATAGTCAAATTCTGACATTGCCACTTCGTCTCCCGGCCGCCGCATAAGGCCGCCTGGGAGGTGTATCCAATCACTTTTGGGGGTGAACGATTTGTGCTCTTATGTCATGGTTATGTAAGGGCCATGATAGAGGTGTGACGTTACAAGTGGGGATGCGCCTGTCGCACTTTGAAAAAACGCTCAAATTAAACGGTTTTCGAGAGGACTCGGGGTGCGAAAAAGCCATCGAATACATAATATATGAGAAGCTGAGAGGGGATCTTGTTGATAAAACTTTTATTCAGATTGATTCCAAATGAAGAAGAGCTACTTTTTAGAGGGCTTAACCAAAAGGGGAATAGGGGAGGGGGGGAGGGGGAGGGAAAAAGGATTGTGAGAGGGTGGATCAGGGGGTGGCAGCAGGGTGACGGGCGGAGGGACGTGGAGAGGCGGAGCAGGAGTAGGGGAAGACACTGTGAGAGTCAATAATCCTGTAGAATCACTGGGTGTAAGACAAACTCTTCGACCCAAAGGACTTTACTCTGGTGGCGAGGGAGTGTTGCCTTTGAAATTAATGGAGAGAAAAAGGCACGGGGTGGGGATGAGATAGGCAGAGAGAAGAAGCAAAGAAACAGTTCATGGAGTCCCAAGTACCATTATGACAAACTTACATACACGGAGTATAGCTAGGCATTCTGTGCAGTCCCAGAGGAATAATATAAATAGGGAAAGAAAATAACGAAGCGCCTCCATAAGTTCCACTCGATCACGGCGTCAAGCAGAAATTCTTTGTTCCGACGCTGGCTGTGTATCACATGGCTTTACTGTGTCTTAATCTTTCGCAATAGATTAAATGCATCACTTAACAATTTACGACTTTGTTTACTGAGTATAAATCCGTCGTCAGGAAGAATGAACTCCAAAGGTGTGGCCAACTCCGCTTTATTTCACGATTCTTTGGTTCATCCGATTATGCAATCAATTCTAAAACAATTTTTTTGATAAGGTCAATTGCTATTCACCTATAACAAAAACATGAGCGCATTAACTGTAAACACCAACATTTAATTTAATCCTAAAATGCTTTTCACCTGCAATACTTCCCTCCAATCCCGCATCCCAATCTGTGTTGTCGGGAAACTGGCTGTCAGATTAACTAGCCAATCATCAGTAATTAACGCGCTTTGTCCCCCGGATCTGCCAATGAATACCAAACACGAGCTCCATCCTGATTGGCCCGCAGAGTCATATTTTCAACCAATAGCAATCGAGTCTCAATGTGTTGATCGGCAAAATCGCCCTAGGACAGGGTCTTTCAAAAGGGGCCGAGTTTTCAGATTTTGTTAGGTTAAATCATCGAAATGTTTATTCTAGCGGTCATTATATATTCCGAAAGAGGAGCAGGGGGATCCCCGTGCATTTAGTGGTTGTCAATTAGCTACTTCGTTAGTGTCATTAAGGGGCTTTGTCTGTGGTCCGGCCGTGATCCCCCTTAAGCCGAAGGGGTCACGGGCGCACTAATGTCAACACGAGTCACAGAAGGATCTAGAGGGAGAGGGAGATGCTGAGACGTCCAGGGGATGCTAGGGGACAGGAAGGGATAAGAGGTTTTGGGGGAGATATGCTGAGACAGTTGTAAGGCGACGATGAATACCCCGTGAAGTTCGCCAGGATGTTACAGGGAATTTTGGATGTCTAACGTTTCTGTGAATTATGTTCCCTAGGAAAAAAAACTTGGATAGTGGATTGTGACAGACGATTCTAGATTGGAGGAAAAGCACGTGTATATTATACGTTAGATTGATGATGAAAGAAAACAAGGGAATCTGTAATTATCATAAGGCTTTTCGAAATACAGAATAGGGTATTCTAAGCCAGAGGGCCACAAAACTAAAAACAAAACTATGATATAACACTTACGTTTCTGTATTGGATGTGTTAGGGAGATATATTCACGTGGCTTAGGGTACTGAGAGGTATTAGTGATCGTTAGGGGTTCGGATAGGTCGTTACGGGTTAGAAGGGTCGAGAGAAGTAATGCTAGATCACCCACATCCGGCATGAGGACGCCATTGCAGGCATTTCGGGGAGACAACGAGGGGGGGAAAGAGGGCAATGCGGACCATCGCATCGGCGTTGACTATCGACTGGCTGCAGCTGATCAGGCAACGAACTCGAAATAACCCAATAAGCAAAAAAGAAAAGAAAAAACGATCATTTAAATGAAGAAAAAAACATATGATTCCTCCGGTTGGACAATCCAGCACCGCAAAATATATCTGCAAAAGGCAAGAGCAGCCAAATAATCCATAGCGGCCAACACTGTCACACGGCTGTCACGTTCTTATTCAAGGTGTGACGACCCAGTGGCGCAAGGGTGTTTGTCCTGAGCACAATTGCCAGGGCCACGTATAACAGGGGTGTGCGCTGGGGTTTGGGATAACTTGGGATGGCAAAAAGTCAAACATTTTTCTACTAACAAAGGATTAAAACCTTAGGTGACAGGTTAATCTTCAGGTATCAACGTACGACAGGCACCTCGACTGTAATACAACTGGTTGATATTAGAGGAGGAGAGCTTCCTTTACACCCCCCTTGCCCCCCCCCCCCTCAGTCGAAACCCTTTTACAATGGCTTACACTTATGACTTTCCCTCCCATTCGGTTCAGTCCCAGCAGCGCCGATCAGAGAGCCTTTAGAGGACGAAAGGAAAAGGAAGCAAAGAGAAGCAGACATAGTCGTGGCAAAATAAAGAAGAGAAGAACACGAAATAGCGAAAAACGACGGGGCGGTGAGGGTAA